>NC_039252.1:18235285-18275285 GCF_003368295.1 Carassius auratus
TTTCTCAAAAAAGTTGCAAGACATAACATGAGAATTGCCAATTTATTCTGCTACAATTCCGAATTTTTCTGCCATGGAATAAAAAAATAAACAAGGTAATTGTGAATTTTTCTATACTTTTTTTTTTTTTTTTTTTTCTCGCTGCTGTTTTGTTTCACAATTACGACTTTTCATTGCGATATTATGAGGTGATCCTAATTTTTTTACATTTCTTTCTCACAATTGGAAGTTTTCTTCTCAGGACTTCAAGTTTATCCTTTGAGTTTTATTTCTCAGTTCTGAGTTAATATCTCATTATTCTTACTCTCTCAAAACTCTGAGTTCTTTTTTTTCTGTCAGAATTGCGAGAAAAAAATAAGAATTGTGAATTTTTTTACTTTTATTATTATTTTTTTATCGTATTCTTTGGCAAAAGCAAGCTTTCATAGTTGTGTAAACTTGGTTTTCAACCCCTAATCTGAGATCAAGGCTTTCTGCCTAAACCAGGACTAACCCATAGTTCAATTAGGACATTTAAATAATATTTATAAACATTAATTACTGGTTTACATTTTTAAGACAAAACAAAGGCAGTGACGTGTTTTAAGATCAGTCAGTGCTAGTTTCTTTCAGTTAAAACAGTTCAGATTTACACTTTAGTCTAGGACTAGGCTTAACCCTTGTCTGTGAAACCGAGGGCAAATTTTGAGACTTAGCTGAGAGTTAATCATATTGGTCTTCAAACAGTCTTCCAAGTATTCTGAGTTTGCATTGATGAACTATCCGTGTCTGTTTCTGACTAACTGTGAAAGTTTCCGATGGATTTTAGTTCCTGGATTCCTCCATAATGTAATAGTGTAGTTGATAGCAGTACTCTTTGCGGTATCATATTTAAGGTTTTTCCTCCGTGCGTCCTTCCGCTGAGACTCTGCGCTGCTGCTTTACCATTAGAAAGGTCGGCCTTAATGTATTTTTCAGATATGGAGCCTCACTGTGAATTTCTCAGACCTGTTCTGTGCATTGATAGGGACGGAGCAGTGCGAAACACCATCTAAAGACAAAAAGTTGGTTTTGCTTTCACAGTCACTGGGCAACAGACACTCTCTGATCATCTAAACTATCAATAGAGCTCGGTGATCACCCTTAGAAACCATACAGCCATCCATGAATGGGAGCAGTACCAGTGCAGGGAGGCTGATAATCACCCAGACAACTGGGACAGAATGCTTTTAATGTGTACAATGACAAGGCAAGACAACACAACCATTAACGTATGCCTGTGTCATCAATTATTATTATGTTTGATGTTGTTGTAGCCCCCAAGACGATATAAATTGACTTTGAAATCAGATCAAAAGTCATGCACCTTTTTGTGAAAAATATTGATTAGTTCTAGTCTTTGGAGCTCTTAAAAGAGTTTTTGGATCATATTGTAAGCAATTTTGTATTGTAAAATAAGAATAATCAATATTATATTATTAATATTTTGCATAGGAATGGATATTGAAAACGAAGCCTATTTTGTTTTTACATCGAATTGTGTTGCTATTTTCATTATTTCAAGACAATCAAGTAAACTAAACGTGACTTTAAATATACAAAAAACTAATTTGATAATTTTTTTAATTCGTTTGTTTCATTTAGTTTAATCTTGATTTACTAAAATAAAACAAAAAATAAAATGAAAACTAATAAAAAATTATATAGATGTATTTAAAAAATGAAAACGAATAAATAATGTAATACAAAATTACTAAAACTGTAACGAAGTTCAAATGAAAAAAAAAAAAAAAACTACAATTTTAAGTTAAAATGAAATAGGAAAACCAATAAAATTGAAAAAAACAATAACTAAAGCTGGAGAATAATATAACAAATAAAATGAATAAAAATTAGAAACAAAAAGGAAAATATAAAAATAATTTACCTAAAAAAATAAAATAAAATAAAAATATATATAAAACATGCACTCAGTGTTCATTTAATAGACATGAAAAAAAAAAAGTCCAGATATAGTCTTTTGATTCTGGTGTTAAATATGAGCTGGACATGTTTTGGTTCTCTTGTATCTTGACTCACCCAAGTTTCACTTCTGTGGCCCTGTCCCGTGACACTAGCGTTTATTTTACCACAACACTAAGAGTCTGATATGTTGTATCCATTTGTCCCGCAGTGGTGAGAGCGGCGCGGGTAAAACAGAGAGCACCAAACTGCTGCTGAGACACATCATGGAGCTGTGCAAGGCCAACTCACAGCTGGAGCAGCAGATCCTGCAGGTACGGCCCGCCAGATGCGTCTGCATTTGAATACAGCCACCAGGTTTGCACAGATTAGGACTGCAATGAAACATGATTTAGCAGCTGCATTCTAGTGGTCGGGTGTTTGATTTGCATACAGGAAGATGAAACTGCTCCTCACCCTCATGTGTGTGTGTGTTAAAGTCACATGTGTGGTTTCTGAGATATTCAAATGGTGTATATGGGGTGTGTTTAATTTGTTTGTTGTTATGTGTTTTTGGGAATGGCTTAAAGAGCCCATAAAGTCAAACTTGGACTTTTGTGGCTTTTAGTCTGTGTCTATTAGTGTTGAGGTCTTAAAAAGTCTGAACTTGCCCTTACACAAATTACGGCCTTAAAAGGGTCTTAAATTAGAGCAGAAAGTCTTAAATTCATAGTTATTGCATTAAATGTTGCATGCACTGCAAAAAAGTGAATCTCTTCCTTAGAATTTTGGTTCTTCTTTCTAATAGTCTTGTTCTAAGTGTTGTTTTCTCAGAAATTGCACAAAATTACATGAGTTTATGGTTACAACAAGAAAAACAAATGTCTTGTTTTTCCTTTGAATTATGTTTTTTTTTTTATTTTATGTTGTTAGTTTTAATCATAAACTCTATCTTGACAGATTTCTCAGGGTTGGCCAATTTTTTTTTTTTGAGGTTTAATAACATTTGCACAGTTAAACAGGACAATACTATGGAAGTACATCACTTTTACTTTTCATCAGAAGGTACAGTGAAAGGGAGTTTTACCACTCTTTTACACAACATAAAGAAAGCCTGCATCTTAATGCTAGTGTAAACCTAAAAGATTTAGGAAATATACGCATGCAAAACCTTTTTCTTCTAGTAAAATTCCTAACAAAATTGATTACCCATCTTGCAGTTATCCAATCAAATGCATTTTAGAATGAGAACGCCCACTTATTATTCAATAATAATAATAAATAGCAGATCAAGCTGTTTTTTGCATTTACATTTAGTCATTTAGAAGACACTTTTATTTTACATTTATTTACATTTACATTTATTCATTTAGCAGACGCTTTTATCCAAAGCGACTTACAGATGAAGACAGTGGAAGCAATCAAAAACAACAAAAAGAGCATGATATATAAGTGCTATAACAAGTCTCAGTTAGGTTAACACAGTACACGTAGCATGGGATTTTAACTAATATAATAAATAAAAAGAAAACAGATAGAATAAAAGAAAAGAGCAAGCTAGTTAGAGGTCTTTACACATACACACACACATACATATAAAATTGTATAATAAATGAAAAGAACATAGAATACAAAAATATTAGAAAGGTAGTTAGATTTTTTAAGGAATAGAATTAGAATAGTGAGTGTTAAAGTTAGAGGGTCAACAAAAAAAAACACTTGATATGTTTGTTTGTATTATGTATAGGCATATTACATTATGTATTTTAAATGTGTTGTTCGAAACAATCATGTAATTTCTTGGTTTCGATATTTTATTTGAGCCAATTATTATTGCCTCATCGTTAGTTTATATTTAAATAGTCATACTAAAGCATGTTTTTCATTTAGATTGATCACTAAAAAATATCCGTTTACTTGATTACCAAAATAATAATTAGTCACAGCCCTAAATTAGTTAAAATGTTTCTAAATACAACTGCATTGTTTGTGCAAGTATCTGTATTTTGTCTCCTCCTCATGAGATAAGTGGAGTGTCACATGCTGTCAATGATAGTGGTGATATAGCTCATAATTTTCCAAGTGTATGACACAGCTTTCATGATTCAGGTCAACCATGTATTCATAAAAAAGAAAGCAATAACTTTGTCAAAGTATCCTTTCAAATGTTCAAGTTGCCGCAGTTATTGCAAGATAAACTCTGCCCTGCCCCCAGAAAAAAAATTCAGCCTCAGGTTTTTTTTTTTTTTTTTTTTTATCCCTTTGTGCAAGTCTGTTAGCTTAATAGCACACATAGCAAGTGATTAAAAAAAATTCTATATATAATAAATAAAAAGAAGTCCGATAAAATAAAAAAATAGAGCAAGCTAGTGTTAGAGGCCTTCTTGCTTTTGTAAATTGTATAATAAATAAAAGGAAAATAATACAAAAGGAAAAAAGAAGCTAGTGTTAGTTTTTTTTTCTCTTTAATACGTCCCTCTTAAACTTGGTATAAAAATACTCAAGCGGTGTCTGAAAATATGCGGGTGTGACAGCAGTATTTTTTAGCATCTGTCTGTAATTTGAGGTCTCTGGTTGGTTTGAGGAACAGATGTGCATGGTAGAAGTTATTTCTGCTTGTTACTTCCTGGTTGGGTGTAGTGTTATGATTTGATAGCAGTTGGCATCGTATTATCTTCCACTATCTGACCCACTCAGATCTGTAATCATAGCTGGTAACCAATACCATAAAACATTTTCCCATGCTGTTATGTTCACGCTGAAAGTCATCATCAGATCTGATGAAATGAGAAAGTTGGTAAAGTTGTAAATGACAATGCATTTTTGAGCGAGCTCACTTCTGGAAGCCCCTGATGGTTGGTTATTTGGAAAAGCAATATTTATTGACACCTGATGGGTTGTTCTTACTACTTATTGTAATTGCTGCAGTTTTACTTCTGCTGCTGTAGGTTCGTCGTTTATTTTCAGAAGTTTTTTTTTTTTTAGCAGAGTTCGAAATAAAGTATCATTTTTTTTTTCACCTGGAGTGTTTAGTTTCATATGCAGTTTAACAGTAGATCGACTTTGCATATGTTTACAAAGATCTACTTTTATAAACAAATTAGTGTTTTGATTGTGGGAAGGTTAAGCTGCGCAGTTTCTCAAATGTGAATAGAGACATTAACACAATGTTTATATTAATGTTCTATAAATGTAGATTATTAGATTATTTCTATAAAAAGGTATTCTTCCACCAAACAATGTAGTTCCTCAGAAACAGTTTTGGTTCCAACAAATGGTTGCCAAGCAACACACAAACGTAAACAAAGGTGTATGTTTGTAGAGTAATTTAGAACAGATTCAAACGTGGCTCAACCAATCAGAATCAAGGACCGGAACTCTCAGATTTTAAGTTAAAACCTTTCATCTTAAGGCTTTCACATTTGCGTTATTTGAACATTTATAACTATTTTGGGAACTATTAAAGGTTTTTGCATATTGTTAGTGCGCCGAACATTGAGATCATTGTGACGTAAAAAAAAAATATTTGCACAACATTGGGAAAATGTTTTAGTGGTTGATCAATATATTACCATTACTGATATTTGACGTAGAATTTGAGTGAGTGGGACTTTTATTTTGACAACTTTCAGTAAACACACATTTAATTGAATTTCTAATAAACATTTTAATCTTACAAACTTCTACTAAAGTATACATCTGTTTGTTAGATGTATTGTTTTTCTGATGAAGTTTCATGAAATGTTCATACTTGTACTAAAACATAAGGGTGTTCCATTTAACATTTACGTTTGAGCACTTCTTAAAGGTGAAGCATGTCTTTCTTGCATCACTACTCCCTGCAAATGTAACAAAAACTAGTTTTTAAACCGGTTTTCCCGAACACTTCATCCGTCAGACATCAGTCGGACAAATACATAGTCCCACTTTAAACTCTCACCATCAGTTAAGGCAAGATGTTGACATGTCCAAAGTGTTTCCAAACCTTTACAAAACTGTGTGAACATTTTCTAACAACTGGAGCAAAGATTGCCAACTTCCTGTGCAAATGGGGGTCATGCAGTGCTAATGCATTGCTTTAGAGAGTCAAGTTCACTTCCTAAACTTCTCAGATATCTGTCTGAACTCCCCCAGACATCTGAGAATCTAAGAAGTGACCAAAACTCTCTAAAGCATTGCTTAAGCCAGACCGCTTCACCCACTGGTGTGACTCAGGGAAATCTTGCTGTTATATTACCCAATCAAGACGTGATGCTTTGACTCCCATTTTCGAATGAAGTTGAATCAACCTTTGCTCCATGTGACTTCTTTCTTTTTTTTTCTTTTTTTTTAAACTTCCGTATAACACATTTCAACATCCTGTTCCTACGATGTGTGATTTGCTTTAAACTCTGAGACTGTTATCTTGAAGAAAGCTTTCTGCTGTCACACTGTTCAGTATGTTTGCATAGAGAAGTGAGCACCTTCGTTCTTGCCCTCTGAAGTGGAATAACTGGTTTTAGGATCCCTCAAACAAAGACGAGATTCAGCAGTCCAGATTCCCTGTTTCTTTTTGCTCTCTTTCTTGTTGGTTCAAAGCTAAAATTGTCAATATAGTTCCTTATTGTTCAGAGGCTACTCTTTCTAGCTCTGTAATTGGTCATTAATAAATCAAATGGCATTTATTCAAAAGGCATTCATAAAATTGGTCTAAATGGGCAATAAAATTAACAAAAACAAATGAGTCAATAGTTGACATTCTGCTATAAATCTACAAATTATTATAGTAGACTGAGCACAGTTTAAAAGATTGTTTCTCTCTAGCAACAATTCATGGCACATTATTCACCTTATATTTATTTCCAGTTTTTGTGTAGATGAGCTGAAAGTCAGCATTCATGATGATCCTTATAAATATTTAGTTATTTGTTTTGTAAATGTTAATTAATGTGTGTTTATATTTAAAATCAGATTAAGTTTTGAATACACTCTTAAAAAAAAAAGGTGCTTCACAATGCCGTAGAAGAACCTTTTTGTCTAAATGGTTCTTTAAAGAACTTTTAACATCTAAAGAACCTTTCTGTTTTCTTTGTAGAGAAAGAAGGTTCTTCAGATTATAAAAAAGGTTAGAAAGAGATGGTTTCTTTTAAAGAATCTTTGACTGAATGGTTCCAAAATGGAACCAAAAATGGTTCTTCTATGCCATCGCTTGAAGAACCTTTAGAAGCATCTTTATATTTAAGAGTGTCTAAGACAAAACTACAGAATGTCACATTTTATTATTAGCGGTTTCTGGTTTTCCCAAATAAAAAGGACCGCACTTTCAGAGTTCATGTCACTATTGATGTGAGCATAAGTATAGAGTTGAACTTAAAGCAGATGTAAAAGATTGAAGTCTGTAGAGTCTTGGTCTTATCCTTTGAAATGCTTTTCCCAGTCTCTAATTCAGCCAATTCCAACTGTTGCTTGTTTTGGGGAGTTTCTGTATTTAGGCTCCTCTTGAGCTGGTGAAATTAAAGTTCAATCTGATTAAATCTGGAGATTGATTTGGACAATCTAAGACTTTCGATTTCTTTCCTCTGATAAAGTGGTTGACTGAACTGGCAGGGTGTTTAGGGTAAATGGTGGTTTGTGTGTGTTTTTCTCGAATACAAGACTCAAAATGCAGAAGCAATGGATAATGCACTAACTGACACATTCCCTGCTTTTAATATCTGAAGAATTAATGCAACAGGACACTTAGAAAGATCTGTGAGTCAACTGTTTTAATACTTATGCTCCCATCAGATAGTGGGATGAACTCTAAAACTGATGATCTTCTTAGCTGGTAAAACCTCTCTGTGTTGAATGACCCAATAATAAAATGTGACATTCTGTAGTTTTGTCTCATATTAGTTTTTTCAATCATATTTGCAGATTACTAGACTACAATGCAAGCAGAGCAAGTTTGTCTTTACTGTCCCAATACTTATGGAGGCACTTTTTTATACATGTATAATAGCTATATATGTATGTATATGTATATTTGTGTGAATGTAAATAATGAAGTTTAATAAGAAAACAAATGATAGTGAACAAACTGATGTTGTGACCAAAGCACATCACAGTTATCTCAACCAGCTTTGTATTGCATTCTGGGATGCTGTTTAAAAGCAAAGCTTTAAGAAAAGTTAAAAACGTTAAGATTCTGCTTAACATGATTGCGTCTGGTTGTGTCTGAAAAGGTGAATCCGCTTCTCGAGGCCTTTGGAAATGCTCAGACGGTGATGAATGACAACAGCAGTCGCTTCGGGAAATACATCCAGCTTCGCTTCCAGAACTCTTCAGGTTTGTTTACCACAGACAATAAAGATAACGCTATTCCCACTAACTGTAATGGATCATATAAGTCTCACTGGGTGTGTTTCTAGAGCAATAAATCAATTCACTGTTCTCTGATTGAACTTTAACCTCCGTTTCTGTGTTTTTGTAGTCAAAGGGGCCAAAATCAACGAGTACCTCCTGGAGAAATCCCGTGTGGTTCATCAGGACGAGGGAGAGCAGAACTTCCACATCTTCTACTTCATGTTAGCCGGCATCTCGAAGGAGGATAAAGAGATATACGGCCTCCTGGACCCAACACGCTACCGGTGAGTCATCAGTGATGTCATGAGCTTTTGAAACCGGATCAGCAACATTGTTCACGGTGCATGTCATAGATTAGCATCTCACCCGTGCAGTTTATTGGAGGTGTGTCACACGACGCCTCCTACAGAACTATTTGTGGCACGGACGTCATGTTTCTTAATACGGCATTTCATTGTGTAAAAGGTCAATACAAAACATTGTCAGGTGATGCAAAGATCTGATTGGTTGAGACGAATTCGAAAACACTCAAGGTTGTGCGGTACAGTGATTTTAACAAGTTCACAAGAGCACACAAGGCTTGAGTTACATATTCTATTTAATAAAAATATTTAAACTTTTTTTTACAATAGTAACCTAATATTGTAAAAAAAAGTTTAAATATTTTTATTTTTTTTACATTTTACGTACAACAACATACCAGGGTCAATTTTTCTGGGTCAAAATTGGTCTTCGGTGGTGGCTGACCGACATGGTCATCCACACACAGCAAAGAGTACCCTAGTACTCACATGATCCCAATATTGACAATAAATGTTACATTTAAAATAAATACAAAGAAACCGTTTGTGTTTTTTTTTTTTTTTTTTTTTTTTTTTTTTTTTTTTTTCTTATCCTATTTATTAATGAAAAAATGATCACTGTCATCCTTTCTTGCCCTCTTTGCATAAAAAGTGTGATTTTCCACGACTGGCTTACATAGTTTAGAAAGATAAAATCCTTTTTTGATAGACCTGATAATTACTTTAGTATAATCATATAAATTAAAAAGTAGCATTAAAAACGTAGCATTAAAAGGTGTAATAGTGTAATTTTTTACCATATAAAATGTAAGAAAATTAGCAGCTAGCTAGCAACAGCTTGCTTTGTGCTTTGATCTAGTTTCATCTCACTCCAGTCTAACTTTAAATGATTTTATAGGTTATTTACTACACATTGTCATAGGCCTATTTATTAATGCTAAATGGGGTAAGCACACTTACTTTCTCATTACAGATCTGTATGTTCTTCTAAGAATTAATGATTTGTCATATACTGATATACTGATTTGTTATATAATGATTTGTCCAGGGTTTTTTTCCCTCTCATGTTTTTGTAATGTCTGGGAAGCTGAAATGCGCAAGCATCAACAGAAACATTTATTAGCTGAACCCTATTTTTTACGTGCCATTTATAGCAAGCCATATTACAGATGATATTACAGATGCTTTGTCAGATTTAAGTTGAAGCGCATGCCGAACCGTGTGTGGTTGAACCGAACATTTTTTTTTTTTTGCGACCCGTGCCACCCCATAACCACAATAATCAATCGGTTACAGACAGACCTAAAACAATCATGCCAAAGCAGACGGATATTAGTAGATATCATCACACTGGCACCCGCGTCTAAATCAGTTGTATGGTCTGGTTTTCAGTCTAAAACAGTTGCGTCAAGTATAAATGTCTCGTCTGTTTTGGGAGGTGCGTGCGCAGTCCTCCGTCACTCCGTCACTCCGTCAGTAGCCTGCTTCACTCACAAAACCCAATTACAGATCAAATATGGCTTTGGCGGGACAAAAAATCATTTTGGCGGCTGCCCAAAAATTTTCAATGTAGGAAAAACCCTGCATACCTAATTAGTATTGGAAACTGTCATTTTAATTTCATACTATTAAATATTTCTGATCTTTCTGTTTTCATCTTTATTTTAGAAAAACTTTAACTTTAAGTTTTTTACATCTTAGTAGTTTGTTTTTGTTTATATATATTGAAGTCTATTATTTTAATTTGTTTATATATAATCTTTATAATTTGAATTGATTACATTTAAGTGGAACTAAATTAAAATAGGAAATATAAATATTGCCTTAGCAACTAGCTGAAATAAGTTTATTTCCGTAATTTCAAGAAACGAAAATGGTTTTATGGTTTTAACTTTAGTTTCAGTTTTCGTTTTATTTAGCTATAATAATCCTAGTTCGAAATCAGATTGAACTCTATTGGTTTCTATGCAATTCACCAAAAATTAACACTGAATAAAGATACTAAAGAATCAAGCAAAACCATAACACCTTTATTACAGGTTGTCAGAGACGAAAATATATAAAAATTTAAATTATGAACTCTTATACAGTTATATAGCATTAATCGTATTATATAGAATTAATAGTATTTAATAATATATTTAATAGCTATTTGTATTTGTGTTAAAGGGCCTCATTTTTTGTTTTTTATGTCTGTTTTTCAAACCCTTTTGAGGGTAAAATGTTTTTTTTTAGTCTTCCGAATCCACTGCCAAGGAGAATATGCTTTTTCTTCATATTTTCCAAAAAAAACAAAAAAAATTTTTTGGATCCCAGCTACACTATTGTACTGAGTCTTTAATTTCAAATACATATCCTGTTTGATGTATTTGATATTTATATCTTTGACAAGCTACAATAGTGCTTTTTTTTTTTTTTACCTGTTTAACTCATTACACAACTGTAGTCACCAAATATAGTCTTTTGTCTTTTCAAAGCACATTTGTTTGTGTATCAAAACTTATAAATCATATTCCTGGAAACCTAGCAGTAACATTACATCTTTTTGCTCTTGTCAGTTGTTTGAATGGCAGGTTTGGGCAGGAAGACATGGTTCAGGCCTGGCGTGTGAAATATGCTGAAGTGTGTAACGCCATGGACATGGTGGGATTTGAGGAGCAGGTAAGAACAAAGCCTTTTTGTTTGTGTCCTGTGGTTTGAAAAGCTTTTGTATGAATTTTTTCATACAACACTACAGTAGCATAAAGTTAGAAAACCTAACAGCATTTGTAATGTATTTGTTCAGTTTTTGTTTATAGACCAGGTTTTCCACAGATCTTACATAACATTTGCCCCTTCCACAAATTAAGGCCTTTCTCAAATGCGTAATTTTCTACAAAGCCCCTCCTTCTGACAAGCGCAGTCTGCTCTGATTGGCTAGCTGACTCAGTGCGTTGTGATTGGCCGAACACCCCAAGCACTCATCTGAAATGTAACGCCCCTTAGTATAATCGTGAGCTTCATCTTTCAAAATAAATGTAATGATAGTTAATAATGTCCTTAGTTTAACCATCAATTCAAGCTTGAAAGGGGAACAGAATCGCGTGACAGACACAGTGATGAAGCTCAAATGTGTTTGCAGAACAAAAGCCATGGACGGTTAAGACAGCTGACTCCACTGTGTGACCCTGTCTCTCTCTCTCTCTCTCTCACACACACACACACACACGATATGCAAAACTCTACATTTGACAGTCAATAGCCAACACTTAAACTTATAACACAAGATACTTAAAGAAGCTGATTCAGAAGTGCCAGACTGTCGTAGCAAAGTCAGAATGACCTCCTCCTCTTAGGTTCACAAAACGCTCGTCCATAAAATTCATTGCTGTTCTGTTGTAAGTAATCTTAACGATTCCTAAATGCATCTACTTTTGGAAGAACAAATAAAGTACTTTTGTTTTCTCCTTGATACACACACATCTCCCTGACGTGACTGCTTCAACACTAACTGTGTTACTGAAACCACTGCGTCTTTCTTTGCATCAACATTTGGGTTGCATTACACAAGTAGATGTGTGGGGCGTGTTTAAACGAGGCATTTTTGGGGGGCGTGGCAGAGTCTTAACTTTGATAAAGAATATCTCTTTGTATTTGAATCTTTAGTCTTTGCAGCTTCAGGGATCCTATCTATGCATATGCATCTATGATTCTCGGTTTGTGCATAGATAACACTGCAAAAGGGCATTATATGACCCCTTTAAATTGGCATTAAATGGTGCATCCACTTTAAAACATTAATATTTGCCTTAGTATTTTTTATTTGTTTTCCAGTGCAAACATTTAAATCTCCTAAAGTCAAGATACAGTTACTGAAAATGCAAAATGAAGACATGAAGTCTTGTTTTCTGAGAAATTGATCAAAATGAAGTGAGTTTGTGCTTAAAATGAAAACAAATATGGGGAATTAAATTTTATTTTCTCTTTGAATTAAGTAGATTTTTTTTTTTTTTCTATTGGCGGATATTTGTTCTCGTTTTAATCAAAAGTTTCTTCATTCATTGATCAATTTATCATAAAACCTATAGTTTTGCTTCTCTTTCTATATTCTTGTGGTTTTGGGCAGAGAGATTTATATATATATATATATTTGGAGATCCAAAACATGATGGAGATCTGAAACTTCAAAGCATTTATAATACAAGACGTTGCGAGACATATTGTATGCCTTTCCTTAAATGTTCTTTACTTGGTCTTAAAGTTACCTGCAGAAACCCTGATAGACATTTACATTTCTGGTTTGTAGGAAAAGGTGGACATGATGACCATTCTAGCTGGCATTCTGTCTTTGGGGAACATCACCTTTGAGACAACAGACAGTGATGCTCTGAAGGTGTCTGAGGCATCACGCGGTTGGTTAAAAGCTACTGCGGTGAGTTTCCTGTTTGTTTCTAAAAGATGTTTGTGGTAGCACAACTGTCGCAATTCACAGGTCCACTTGACATGCAGCAGTGCATGCGACAGCTCTTAACCATTGTGAAAAGTTTTTATAACACCAAACTTTAAGATGTGTGAAAGAAAGAAAAAGTAAAATTTAGCAGAACATGCGGTGTAAATATATATGGTTAACCTGTTTTTTTATTAACACTTACACTTATACATGTAGCATGTGCTTTTATCCAAAGCGACTTCAGGCTATACATTTGTTGCCAGTATGTGTGCTCCCTGGGAATTGAACACACAACCTTTTGCGCTGCTAATGAAATGCTCTACCACCGAGCCACAGGAACATGAGCATAATGTGTTGTTCATTAACATGTGAGCATCTCATTATCCATCGGTGCTTTTAGCATCTCAGTGCAGCTCGGTTCATTTAGTGGTTTATAACATGCTTTTGGGAATGCTACGCACCAATCCTAAACTTGTAATGAAAAGTGCTTATAAACCGGCTGTTGCCTGCCAGAATTTTTAATTTAGGACCGCTGTAAATATTAGCACTGCTGTACTATAAAATAAAAATGTATTTTATTGTATTTATTTTACAGCGAAATGTTACAATAGTAATATTTATTTTTGTTGAATATTTTTTTTAAATAAAAATAACATCAATAATAATAAAAATAATTATTTTTATTTTAAATTAAATATTACAATATTAATATTTTATTGTATATAAAAAGAGAATTAGTATAATTGTTATTATTAAAATGTATTATGCATTTATTTTACTGTGAAATATTACAACAGTAATTTAGTTTGTTGAATATTTTTATAAATAATAATGATAATAACATGTATAATGTTATTTGTAATAACAATGACAATAATAATAATATTATTATTAATAATAAGAAGAAGAAATTGTGAAGCTCCACCTCCCATGTAGTGCTGCTAGACTTGCCCTTTATAGTTTGAACTAATGGAGTGGGCATTGACACAAACATTAAAAGCGTGTTCAAAGAGAAACTAACTAAAAGACGTAAACAAGACCTGTGATACTGGAGACACGGGTGTCGCGTCCAGCAGGGTGAGAAGTGTCGGTCATCAGGAGAATAATACTGACATGCAAGTACTTGACTGTCATCAGAACGAAGATTCTCAACCCGATGTGGTCCTTCTACTATTGCCCCTTTCACACTGCACGTCAGACCCGCAATATTTCCGGAACATTGGCGGGTTGCCTTCTGTGTGAAAGCAACCACGTCCCGGAATTGATTACCGAATTGAACCTGGGTCGGCGACCTAGTAACATTGCGGGGTTCGACCCGGGACGAGCGCTGTCTGAACAAAAGCCAGATCTAATTCAGTGTCGAAGTGATGACACGCGTAATCTCGCGACTCTTTTACCGGGTGTTTTGAAGGAAGATCAACATTCGCGACGAAAACATATGTGCAAACTGTAATGAAGCAGAGATCAGTTAGTTCCTCACTTTCCGCGCTGACGTCGAGACCGTTTGCTTGCTTCAGTGAAAGTATAACGTGCCTAGCGTTTTCGACTCGTACATTACACATCACGCGCTGATGTCACGTGTCGGGTAATCACTGGCAGTGTGAAAGTTCACAATCTAGCGACAAGGGACCAATTGCAGGAACACTTTACCCCTGTATTTGCCGGAATGGCAGTGTGAAAGGGGCTCACGTCACTGAAAGCACCCAAGACAAGAGGGACCTACATAATCTGGAACCAACAGAACCCAGATATACACCCAGATATGGACCCGAACAAGGTGAATGAACAGAGAAGAAACGAAACATTGAAGCAAGGAAATGGCTAGCAGACACTGAATTAGCACAGATCAAAGCTAGTGTCATCAAGTGCGTCCAACAGCAAATGCAAAAGCCAGAGAAAGCTAGTACTGTGGATAAAGAGCCAAGCGGGAGTTCCCTGGAGAAGAACTTGCTGGAGATCAACCACTGAACATCACATAGCTCCACATACTTGAGTATGCAACAGCAGTTATTGCAAGAGAGATGAGGGATAGTCCCAAGTAATACATCATCAGAAAGATGAATAAATAATCTTTCCATTGATGTATGGTTTGTTAGAAGGACAGTATTTCATCACTGAGATGCAACTATTTAAAAAAATCTGGAAACGGAGGGTGCAAATAGGCTGAGCAGGTGAAAATAGTGCATTTGATCAGGTGTTACATCACACGTCTCCGTAATGACACACATTTGAGGAGCTCTGCTGAACGACACAAACTGAACTAATATTATTGCTAAGTAATGGTTTGTTCACAACACTAACAGCAAACCACATGCAGCAGTAATAGTGACTCTCAGATTAGAAAGCCCACACACACACAGCGGCCTGCTGTTTAATCAGGTGAATTACAGCCTGTGTGCACACAAAGAAACTCTTTTAAGGGCCAACTGAAGGAGGTGTGGATCCGCCTACATCTGGCCTTTTACGATAAGAGCCCGAATGCACAGAAAGCCCAGAAGTGCCTATGTTTAGACTCTATTAGGTCATATTATGCGTATGGGGCAGTTAATACTAGAACCTGACGCAGGATGATTTCCGTATATCAAATCCACTGCGGTGGACTTTAACTTATGGACCGGATCGGACACATTAGATTCGATGTGTCTTTTGTTGTACAAGTGTATACGTGTCCACAAACAGCTTCCAGAGTCGAAACGCACAAATTAGCTTGACCTTTCCTGAGTGACATTTACGTCTTGGTTACATTCGGCGTGTCTTTGTTCTGTTTGAAATGGCAGGGGCTGTTTCTTTTCTGTGGTTTTTTTTCATCAATTCATTCCTTACAAAGAATCTTGACACTAACCTCGGGAAAGTTTGCATGTTTTGGGAGAGACTAGCTCTGGACCATTTGAAGTAAAAAAAAAACAAAAAGAAAAAAAAATTATTAAACATGCAATTTTTCTGTGCATGTTTGTAGGGGTGCACAATTAGGCCAGAATTATGGGACTACTTCAATATGGCTATAAATATTTATAATAATACTTCAAGCTCAATTTTCTTATTTTTCAGTAAAATTATTATTATTATTATTATTTTATTCATATTATATTTTCATATTAATATTGCTTATTTTGTTTTTAAATATATATATTTTGGATTTTAATTAGTAATAATATTATTTAATAATATTATTGTAAAAACCTTACAGTGAAAGTGAAAGTGAAGTGACATTCAGCCAAGTATGGTGACCCATACTCAGAATTTGTGCTCTGCATTTAACCCATCCGAAATGCACACACACAGAGCAGTGAACACACACACACACTGTGAACACACACCCGGAGCAGTGGGCAGCCATTTATGCTGCGTTTCATCTGTTAACGTTAATGTATTGATATATTTTTACGTCGTTTATTAACCTCTATTAATATTAGTTAATAAAACCGTTCATATAAATGTAAGTTCACAGTACATCAATGTTAACGGATACAACTTTAGTACAATATCAGCTCTCGGATGCATACAAATTATCTTAATTTGTGTTGAAGATGAGCAAAGGTCTTACCGGTTTGAAATTATTTTTGGGTGAACTAATCCTTTAAAGCTTTTTTTGTTTGTTTTGAAAGCTCTATTTGGGAAACTGTTTGTGTTTTCAAATGCATGTTAAAGCGACCAAATATGTAAATGAACCCAGTGCTAAAACAAACAGCACATATATCTAATTGCACCAAGCAAATCAAGATTTCAAGTTTATTTCGATTATTTCGTGCATCCCTTGATGAGATGCATTCTTCTTGTAAAAAACATGTGGCGAAACATGTGAGTGTGTGTTTCTGTATGCAGGGTCAGTTTGGCGTTCAGGAAGAGGATTTACTGAAGAGTCTGACCTGCACTACATCAGTGACGCGAGGAGAAGCCATCCAGAGACTCCACAACCAGCAGCAGGCTGAAGGTACAACACCGTTTCACTTTCACTAGTGCATCTGACACTCTTCAGATCGATCACGGAGTGTTTTATGTCTTCATTCAGACGCCAGAGACTCCATCGCTAAAGTGGCCTACGGTCGAGTGTTCGGATGGATCGTCAGTAAAATCAACGAACAGCTCGCTCCTAAAGTAGACTGTGACGTGGAGCTGAATGAAATAGGCAAGTCATCTCCAAAGCAAGTCTCCTTTTATCTGAAATTCAATTAATATTAATAAGACTGAAATAAAATAAGACCTTAATATTAGATGTAAAGTTTCGAAGTGCTAAAATCACTGAAACTAAAATATATATTTTTAAAAATTATACGAATAAAAAAGCGCATAACAAAATTGCTAAAATTCAAAATATAAAAAATGAAATCAAATTCAGAATATATTTGGAAACTATAATAGTATATAAATAATAATAGTAAAATAACACTGGCTTAATGATAGTTTTTTTTCAATGGCTAACATACTGCAAATTATTATGAATAATAAATCTAATTTAAGATTTTTTTTTCACCTATTTCATCTTTTTATCTTCATCCTTTGAGAAGTCTGTTGTCTCATAATGGTGAAATATTTTCAGATTTATCAACCTAACACAAGTGAATAGCTCCAGTTTTCCAATCTCACAATACAAAATAACACTGTTCCCAATGTTTAGTGCAGATAATACAGTTTTCCTGCATTTCTCCCCATTTATCAGACTGAATGTTACTAACCTGTAACTGCTCAACACTTTCTGGCTGATTCTTAAATGCCATCTTCATCAGCTGGATCATTGATTTTTTTTTATTTTCCAATCCATTTTAATTTAATTTTATTTAATTTAATTTTATTTTATTTTATTTTATTTTATTTTATTTTATTAATTAATAATTTTTTTATTTTTTTATTTATTTATTTATATTGTTTATTTACAATTTTTTATTACAATGACAATAGCCTTAGTGATTATTAAAATCTGAACTAGCATCCATTTCTCTGAAACTGAATAGAAAATTCTTCTTATTTTGTACAATTATTATTTCCGTTCTCTCTTCACAGGAATCCTTGACATCTTTGGTTTTGAAAACTTCGCTGTGAACCGATTTGAGCAGCTCTGCATTAATCTGGCTAACGAACAGCTCCAGTATTTCTTCAACCATGTAAGTGCTTCGTTAAGAGTTTGGTATTAGTTTAGAAAAACATCCAAAGATTGATTCAAGTCTCCGTTTTTGACTTTATTAGGAAAAGGGCCAACAAATAAATAGCACCAGTGGTAATCCTCCATAGGGCTGCATTAAAAATACTAGGCTCTTTTGTTATATTGCATGTATTTGTACACCTAAAAGTTACATTTGAAACATGCATTTGTCCCAATTTTTGGAGAGCATTGCAGCCATCAAATTCCAAATGTGATTGTTTACAAAGTGAAATATTTTCTTTCTATGCTGTCAATTAAATAAATCACAGATTCTTGATTTCATTGCTTTTTACAGAACGTCCCAACTTTTTCCGATTTGGGGTTGTAAAAAGAATCGTCCATTTAACTTCATTTCAAATAAAGTCTTGAAGAAAACCCAAGGCAGCAGATGTTATGAACCATTAAATGCCACATTCGATCACAGTCACAGACTGTTCTTTCAACAGGACATTATTTGCCACTCTGTAAATGATAATCACGTTTTCCATGTCGTCTCCCTCCAGCACATTTTTCTGATGGAACAGAAAGAATATAAAGAGGAAGGCATCACATGGGAGACCATAACCTACAAGGACAACAAACCCATTCTGGTACGTCTGATTATTAAGCACTTTTTCCAACTACTTTTTTTCCTCCATTTGACTCCAAAAATAACCCTGAGCTCTGCGTTTGGCAGACGGCCGTGTGGTAAATCCCAAACACAGGAAGTGCTGACAAAGCAAGACACGTAGCTTTGAGAATCTCTCAGATTTCAGCATGTTTTCTGACCTAAATCCTTCGGTGCGCTGCTGAATGGGAAGCTTAAAGAAACCTGAAGCTTGTTTTTCATTCTCACGTGAGAATCCTGCTCTGTAAATAAAACTCTGCCCTGTAATTTTGGCTATTCAGCGGCTGCCCGGTTGGAAAGCTGCATATTAAATGTATGTCACGTTCATATAACATTCAGCTTGGTATCCTGAGTGTGACATGAATCTGAGGCCTGTTCAGCTGGTCAGCATGGAAAACTCTTTCACCCATGCCAGGTTTGCTCCTCTGTTTCAGGACCTGTTCCTCACCAAACCCATCGGGATTCTGTCACTGCTGGATGAGCAGAGCGCCTTCCCTCAGGTACACTGGACCCGGCTGCTTGCTAAACCTGGGACACAAAAGAAAGCCATTTATTAGTACAAATACAAACAGTGAAAAAAATATTATGTCCGCAACACTGCTTTTGACTCCCATATTTAACAAAAAGGCAACGTTTCGACCCTGCTGGGTCTTCTTCAGGCCTCAATGGGATGTGCACACAATTACTTATTTTACAAATACAAACAATTTTTTTTCTTTACAGCATTTGTTTATGCATTTACTTGATGCTTTTTTTTGTTCATCTAACATATATATTTATACACCAAAACATTTTATAAATTTATGTATTAATTTTCTTTAAATATTAAGTATTGCAGCTGTTTAAAATTATATTCAAAATATTTTATTCATTCATTTATATATATATATATATATATATATATATAATAGAGAGCGAGAGAGAGAATGATATGATACATACAGTATGTAATATATACTTTTTATATATCATATTTTGCATTCATAATTTACATAATTACTATGCCTCATAAATGTATTATTGTAAAAGCAGGGTTTTGCAGTCTCTTTAAAATTATGTTTTACAATATTTATTATTGAGTCTTTTTACTAAATTGTTTTTATTTATTTATAATTTTTTCTATTTATAAAAAAATATTATTTATTTATTTAGTTGCATTTTACACCCTGAAGGACAAAAAAACATCTGTGGTAGTACTAGCTCTCCGGCTTTTACAAATTGAAGGAGAAAAACATTATCTTCTCTGGTAATCATCCATATTTCTACACTTAAAAAAAAAAGAATTTAAATTTAAATTTTAACAGCCACTGAATTCAAGTTTCAGAGTCAGTAATCTCTACCTGCTGTGTGGAGTTACAGTGGAGTTAACATTAAAGGTTGATTTACGGTCATGTGACTGCGTTTGTTGTGAGAGAGCAGTGAAACTCAAACACACTGAATCAGTATTTATAGCAAACAGCATGTGATGATGATTTCTGCACCCACAGGCCACTGACCGTGATTTTGTTGACAAGTTAAACAGCAAATTTAAAACGGCTCCAAACTTTGAGGTTGTGCGAAACCACACCCCTCTGTTCACGATTGTGCACTACGCTGGGAAGGTGAGTTTGCAAAAGCTTACCTAACAATTCACTTGATCAGTGACTTGATTCAGATCAACCGTGGAATTGTTGTGCTGGTTACTAATTAAATGATTGTGCAACAAGGGTGTGTTTCTTAATGTGTGCATAATTATAATGTGTGCATTATTCCTGCATGAAGTGTCTTGTTCTGGTCTGTTCAGGTGCAATACAATGCAAGTGGATTCCTTGAGAAAAACAGAGACACAATACCAGCAAACATTCGTGAGCTCTTCATCAACAGTGTCACTCCTCTCCTCAGCGTTCTCTTCGCAGGTCTTTAAATGTTTTTTTTTTTTTAATGGTATTTCTTGTTTGTTTGTTTTTTATATTGCATTATTTTAATTTATTACAATGTTTTCCCCAAAGTATTTTTTCAAAATAATAATTATTATAATCATCATTTATATATATATATATATATATATATATATATATATATATATATATATATATATATATATATATATATATATATATATATATATAATATAATATAATATAAAATAAAAGCATATAATTGTAGTTTCTCCTTGATCATTTATTTATTATTATTTTTATATAATGCTTTTTTTCTTTCTTTTTTTTCAGCCACAATTTCCCGAACAGGCACACTAATGCCACGAAAAGCCAAGGTACTGTATATTTATTTATTTTTTGATATTTCACCATTTAAGTGTCTGTTAAAACACATTGTGATATTGTTGTTGTTTGGACATATTTATAGCTGTATAAAGGACAAATGACTCTTAACTGTGAGATCCGTGATCATTAATCCAGCGGCGTCTCACCTCATGATCCTGTGTGCATTTTCATTTTAGGTACAAGTTGCAGATGACAACTTTAACTCGACCAGGAAGCAGTCCGTCGGTGCGCAATTCAAGGTAAATCTTTGCTTTTTTATAAAAATCATAGTTATGTTTTATGTGTCTGTTTATTTAATGCTTCTCAATACATCTAAATCTATTTAATTTTATTTTGCATGTATCAGAAATATTAAATTGATTAATCTCACAAAAATATTTCTGTGGAAGCTTGTTTCTGGTACATGATAAATGACAAGAATTTATTTTCTATAAACTGCAAAATATAAACTTAGAAATCCGAGATATAAACTCAGAATTGTGAGTTATAATTTAGATATAAATAACATATTAATTTAGAATCGCAAGGTATAAACTCAGAATTCAGAGACATAGACTCTGAGATAGAATTCCGAAATATAAATAAAATCTAGATCGGTTATAAATTTAGAATTCTGAGATATAAACTCAAAATTGCGAGATATAAATTAGATAAAAATAAGATTAGAAATTTAAAATTGCAAGGTATAAACTTAGAATGCCGAGACTTAAACTGAGATAGAATTCAAAAGAATTCATAAAAACGTACAATTCTGAGATATAAACTCAAAATTGCAAGATATAATTGAGATATAAATGTAGAATTCCAAGGTATAACTCAGAATTCCGAGATTTAAACTCAGAATTCCAAGACATTAACTCTGAGATAGAATTCCAAGATATAAGTAAAATATAAATTAGATATCATTTTAGAATTCTGAGATATAAACTCAAAACTGTGAGATGTTATTGAAATATAAGTAAGATATAAATGTAAAACTGCAAAGTATAAACTCAAGAAATTCCAAGATACAGATTCAAAAGTTGCGAGAAAAACGGAGAATTCCAAGATATAAGCTAAGAATCGTGAGACAAACTCAGAATGGCAAAATCTAAACCATCAATTCTGAGGATAGAAGTCAGAATCCTGAGATAAAGATTGCAATTCTGGGTTTATATCTCACAATTCTGATTATAATTTCCAGAGCTGAGAAAATGTCCTTTTATTGAATTATTACCTGTATTTGTTTGTTCTGTGGTGGAAACAGGTTTGCCTATCTTTCACCTCATAATGAAGATAAATGATATTTTCCGAATGTGAAGTCTATTTCTTGGATCATTTAAGATCTTTTGCATTGATTGTTATGATGATGAAGCACTGACGTTCGCTCTTGTGTGTTTGACTCTGTCTGTGTTTATTTACCAGCCTGAATGTCTGTGTGTTGTTTTCCCTGCAGCATTCTCTGGCTGTCCTCATGGAGAAGATGTTTGCGGCCGGTCCACACTTTGTTCGGTGCATCAAACCCAACCGAAGCAAGCAGCCCGATCAGATTGACAGTAAACTGGTGATGGATCAGGTGGGTTATACAGAGTCAGCATCTGCTGCGTTCAGCCCTGTTTGGGCCTCTTTTAGTTTCCACAGCGAAGCCAAATGCGTTCTCAGATTTTCCTGCCCTCCGGTGGAGTCTGAGCTCTGTGAGCTCTACTTAAACCTAGAAGCCTTTTAATGCTGTTATGATGGAGCTCGATCCAAATCCCTCTAATAATACAGAAGCTGCTGGGTTTGTGTTTTAAGTGCCAATATGGACTAAACTCTGTATGTAGTGATTAGCTGGAGCAGCTAGTTGTTCAACTACTTGTTCTCGGTTCTCGAAAAACATCTGTTCTCTTGAATACCGGTCCATCCTGCTCAAATGACCTTAATGTCTCTGTCTGTGCATGTATGTTTACACACAAACAGTTATGAAGTCACATGGTCAGATGATGTACAGCCATGGAATGTAGAGTTTCATTCAGGACATTAGCAGTTCTGTTCAAACCTACAAGACTGTGCAACACTGACACCTGCTGGACATATGCGGAAGTGCAGCATATAATGATCATTTATATTGTGTAGCATATTATATGGAATATCACACAAGTACATGCATTTTATATTTAAATATAATGTAAATGTAACTATCTTCTACAGCTACTGAAGGGTACTAAATGGAAAAAATGGTTTAAATTGTGTGTGTGTGTGTGTGTGTGTTCTTGTTTAAAATGTTAACTTTGACAATGCAAGAGTTTAAAATTGAAATGAATAGTTTTCCTTAAAAAAAAATCAACAACTCTTCAGATGTTTCTTTTTTTTATGATATAGCTCAAAAGTTGGATAAACTGCTTTTATGATACATTTGCTATTTTTGATGCAATAGTATTGTTGGCTATTTCTGAAGCTTGGCAGTAAAAATCATCCACTTTATTTTCTCCGTGTTTCATAGAAGATGTTTGTACAGTATGAGAGTGAATAAATGCCGTCAGAACGGTTTAATTTCTGTGTAATCTCCCTTTAATCGTGACCTGTTAATAGTATTCATGTGTTCTGATGCTCGGTTTTCATCCTCTGTAGCTGAGATACAACGGCCTGATGGAAACCATCCGAATCCGGCGGGACGGTTTCTCATGGCGTCCGTCGTTCAAGGAGTTTGCCGAGAGGTTGGTGTGCAAGCAGGAAAACAGGCATTTTCTGAGTTCATTACATCAGATTCCCAGCGGCCTGACTCTTATTTCTGTCCTGTAGGTACAACATACTGCTGCTGAAGCCAGATCTCCCGCTGGACAAAAGCAGGTTTGAACTACACGTACATCAGAGTTGTGTTAGAGTCATGTGCACCAAGAAATGCAAGAGAAAAGTCCCCACCTAGATGGTTAACTTTGTACTTTAATGTAAAATAAAAATCCAAGACATTAACTCATTAAAATAATGCACTATTATTGAATATAATAATAGCACCTTTGACATGTCTAAATATAAAATATCAATAAGATCCCTATTAATTGGTTTCATTAAAAATGCATTGTTGTTGTTTTCAGTTGCATGTCGATCCTGAACAGCACTGAGCTCTCGGGTTGGAAGTGCGGGTAAGTTTGAGCGTGTTGAGACCCGTTTAAGTCATGAAGTAAATGATATGCATTATAAGTGGTATTTGAGGCATGCATTACTGTTATGATTGTTCATATGATGTTGTAATGATTTGAAAACAAACCCGAACCACTCACATATTTATTATGATATGTAAGTCCTGTCAGGATAAATTAAATCTAAAATTAATCAAACTGTAATAAATAATCATATATTATGATATATATATATATATATATATATATATATATATATATATATATATATATATATATATATAAATTAACTATTTAATAATTTATTGATATATAGTAAATATGTAAAAACAGTGTTTGTATTTGTTTAAAAAATCAGTAATTAGTTTGTCTAATATGTTAATGTATAATATTTAACAGTTTTAAAAATATTTATTTAAAATAAAAATTAAAATGTTTAATTTCACAAAATTCAAATAAAAATATTACATGTATTAACAATATAATTTAACACAATATAATAAATATTATATAATTTATGAAATTATTTAAAACAGTAATTAGTTTGTCTAATATGTTATATAACATTTAACAGTTTTACAAATATTTATTTAAAATAATTAAAAATTAAAATGTTTAATTTCACAAAATTCAAATAAAAATATTACATGCATTAACAATATAATTTAACACAATATAATAAATATTATATAATTTATGAAATTATTTAAAACATTTATGTGTGTGAGATTAATAATAATACATATATCATTTAAATTCTAATGTTTTTTTACATTATGTAAATTTATTTTTTTATTTATTAAATATATATGTTTTGCATAATACATTATTTTTTTTTTTTATATTTGATACATTTATTAAATAATTGGAATATATGATCATGTATTAAATGCACATCTACAATAACAATGAGCTTGAAATGAAAGGCAGTATTTATCTTCTGAAAGGGCAAATTAAAAATCCATCATCATCTACTTACCCTCCTGACGTTATAAATCCATAATGCTACATTCATATCCGTACAATCTTCAAACCTAGCTTTTGTAAGACCTGTCATGGTGTTCAGATTTGTTTTGTTGTCACAGGATCTAACATGCTTTCATTAATTTTTTTTAACTTGGCTTGAACATTTGGTGATAAATGACTATGAACGGATACATAAGATACTTCAATGGCTCTTATAGTATTGACGAATCGAGCAAGTCCCAGCAGTCCTCTTGTGCTGCTCTTTCAGGTCGTCCCGGTTGTTTTTTAAGTATTGGCATCAGGAAGAGTTGGCTCGTCTGCTGGAGAGACTGGGTCGAGCGGCGCTTGTCATTCAGAAGAGTAAGGAGCTATTAAACTCTTTTGTTTATGCCTCGATGAGAGGATATTAAATACACACTATTGACTGCACATGATAGCTCTTGGCTCAAAGTTTGACTGTTTTATAGCAGCCTGAAACCCCTCTCATAAAAACACTCATTAGAGCAAGCTTAGACATGAACTTTCCTGGATATGTGGCTTACTTGATGTAAATAATGGCACAGAATGAATGGAAGGACATTATAAATCGTATATTTTTCTTCAAGGTTTGTTTCATCAAAGATCATTATGACTCTTTATGATTCATAAGTTCACATTATTGTTGGTAATCAAGACTAATCGAGTACTGAATTTGTGTTCAAATGTAAATTTGGGAGGTTATACGCTATTTATATAAGCCTCACATATTTATTTAATATTTAATTATGCATTTGTTTATGCAGAAGCAATGTAAAAACAGTAATATTGTGGAATATTTTTACAGTTTAAAAAAAATATTTATTTAAAAAATTTAAGTTTCACAAAATTAAAAAAGCTAATGCGTAAGAGTAAATATAAATGTTATTACAATGTGATTGTAGTAGTAATAATAATTATAATATAATATTCATTAACCATTTTAGAATTTATTTTACAAGTGTGTGTAATATGTAGAAATATTACATATATTTAGATTTTATGTAAGTTATTTTATTTTATGCATGAATCTATTTATTTGTATTTTAATTAATATTATAGCTATTATAAGTTTTATGTAATGCATAATACATTTTTAAAATATTAAATACATTTATTAAATAAATAATGGAATATTTAAATATCTGTAAATACACAAATTTAAAAGAACGGTTTTCTATTGTAATATATTTTAAAATGTAATTTATTTTTCCGTATGCAAGGCTGAATTTTCAGGTTGCACTGCTTCCTATTTTGGTGGAAACCATGATACAATTTTTTTTTTAAGGAATATAGCGTTCAAAATAACAGCATTTCTTTAAAATAGAAATCTTCTGTAACATTATAAATGTCACTTTTGATCAATTCAATGCGCCCTTGAGGAATAGAAGAAATGTAATTGTAAATGTAATTGAATTAAAAAAAAAATTAAAGATGCATAACTGTTTTCAACATTGATAATCAGAAATGTTTCTTGAGCAGCAAATCAGAATATTAGTGTGATTTCTGAAGAATCGTGTGACGGTAATGATGCTGGAAATTCAGATTTGATCACAGAAATAAATTACATCTCACAATATATTCACCTAGAGAACAGTTATATTAAATGTATAAATATATTTAGTTTTTTTTCTGTTTTTACTGTATTTTTGGTCAAATAAATGCAGCCCTGGTGAGCAAAAGTGTTTTTTTTTTTGTTTTTTTTTAAACATTTGTAAACAATTCATAATTTTCCTAAATCTTTTCACATGTATTTTCTCTGTATAATTCATGGTCTCAGAATGAAAAGTATTCAGTCTTAAGTGTAATCCTTGTTTTCGAGGAGTTTGTCTCGTGTCATTAGAGTGTGTGCAATACTTGACTGCGTCTCTTGTCGTGTTAGATTACCGCGCTCGGATCTGCCGGAGGAAGTTTCTGTCTCTGCTGGCGGAGATCCGGAGACAGCGTCAGGCTCAGCGGGAGAGAGAGGAGCGAGAGGAGCGAGAGGAAGAGGAGCAGAGGAGACAGCAGCTGGAGGACGAGAGGAAGAGGCGTCTGGAGCTGGAGCAGGAGAACCTGCGTAAGAACTGTGCTCTGTGCTCACAGTGCTGATGGCAGTGGTGTGTGTTAAAGCCCTGTGTGTGTGTGTGTGTACAGGACCTGCGTCTCCTCCGGTGCCTCTGCCGAGGAAGAAGAAGCCGGAGCCCAGACCGCGCTCGGTGATGAGCATCGTCCCGAAATCACCGCATCTGGCTCCTGTACCACGGCCCCGCAGCAAACTGATTGAGGTGTGAATACTTCACCTGGGTTTAGCAGATTACCTCCTCAACCTAGCAGTTTAAAGATTATCTGTGTGACAAGTCACTTTTCTAGTCTGTGTTAGAGCTAAAAACATGTTTCATGCCTCCTAATAATCATCATCATCATTTACTCATTAATTCATATAAAACAGTGTTATACATAGAAAGTAGTCAAATTTGTTTTAATAATTAGTGCATTCATGCAAAAAAAAAATTTTATTATTATTATTATTATATTGCAATTGTGTACATTATTAATAATAATGTTTTTATATTTTATTCATATAAAATATTTTTCGTATTTTTGCTATCATTTATTATTGCCGTTAGAAATAGTAAATAATCACATGTACATTATTCATAATAAATTATTACGTTAATATAAACAATAAATAAAATATATAATGATGATGATAATATATTGAAATAGATTATATTATTATTATTGTTAATAATAATTTTTGCATATTTAATTCATACAAAATGTTTTATAAGTTTTTTGTATATTGGTAGTTTTATTATAAATATTAAAACTAATAATAATATATATATAAAATAATTTTATACAAATAATACTTATTATTATTATTATTATTATTATTATTATGCATGATACTATAATTATTGGTTTAATTAAAGTTTGGGTTTATTTGATCAGTTTTCATTAATAGACTTTTCATTTAATACCAACAATAATAACAATAATAACCTTGACTTCTTAACTGGTTTTAATTTTATTTTGTGGCCAGGCGACTCCGTTTGATAACGAGCTGAATGCTTCACTGATGCTTCAGCCGATTGATGAAGAGCGAATGAAAGAGAAACACCTGAAGAAGACCAACACCATCCGCTGGTTCAAAGAGACGCAGGTGCGAAAGCTGACCAGAGACGGAGGTTTCCCCAGCTGGTTCCACGGCATGATCTCACGCAGGTGCGCTTCATCACACACAAACTCATATCAACATCCAGGGATTAAAGATTCCTTCAGTTCATAAAGCCTGAATGATTCAAATGCTCGAACGAATCAATTGAAAGAATGACTCAGTGGTCAAATCAGTGACTTGCCGCCACCTGCTGGCCGATTTTAGCATATAATTTAATTCAGGAGCGATTGTCCTCCAAATAAAAAGATTTAGAAGCATCTTCTGATCAATAATAAAAAATTAGCCTTCCTAATACGAGTTGACATTTACCTCCTTAAAGTGACTCACAGTATTTTCTTTTACATTCATAATCGCATCATTTTCATTGGTCAAATTAAAAAATGTAGGTTTATAAGCTTTTTAAAATCTCTGTTTAAAACCATATAATGAGAAGTAGAATAAGTTACAAATCCTGATGAAATTGGTAGTACACAAAAGCGGCTTTGCAGTTAAATGCATGAGGAGATTAATGTTTTGAATATACATTTTTAAATATAGAAATATTAAAGGATTTAAATAACTGAAATTATACACTTAATCTGCCAGCAGGTGGCGACAAGTCACGGATTTTATCACTGAATCATTCATTCAGTTGATTCGTTCGAACGGATGAATCATTCAAGTTACTGTCTTTATGAACTGACGGACATCCGAACACTTTAATCCCTGATCGTCTGAATACACAGTATTTAAGATGTGCTGACTGTAACCTTGCTTTCTCAGACAAGCAGAAGATCTGCTGATCGACAAACCTCTCGGCTGTTTCCTGGTGCGTGTGGGTCAGAGTCGAGAGGGTTACACGCTGACCTTCAGGTGCGTTCTGTGTCCAAATCAAAAATACCAGCTGTAGTATAACACCTGCTGCATGTTTCAAGTTTAAATAGATTGAATTGAAATTGAAGTAGTATATTTATAGTACATGAGTAGAAATCAGCGTATTAAAACCTGTTTATATGCATCTCAGCTAACCAGTGATGCAAGAGAAACTCCTTATCATGAGAAGAGAAGTGTTTAACTTAACATATTTTTATCATTACTACTACTAATTTATATAATTAGAATTTTAGCTAGTTATTATTATAATAATTATTATTATTCCTACTACTACTAATTTATATAATTAGCATTTTAACTAGCTAGCTACTATTATTATTACTGCAGTAATTTATATAATTAGCATTTTAACTAGCTAGCTACTATTATTATTACTGCAGTAATTTATATAATTAGCATTTTTTACTAGTTGTTGTTTATTATTTTTATTATTATTCCTACTACTACTAATTTATATAATTAGCATTTTAACTAGCTAGCTACTATTATTATTACTGCAGTAATTTATATAATTAGCATTTTTTAATAGTTGTTGTTTATTATTTTTATTATTATTACTACTACTACTAATTTATACAATTAAAATTTTAGCTAGTTGTTATTATTATTATTATTATTATTTCTACTTTTTTATATATCATTTTTACTAGCTACTATAATTATTACTACTACTTATTTATATAATTACCATTTTTACTAGTTACTATTATTATTTTTACTACTACTACTGCTACTACTACTACTAATGTATATAATTAGTTTTAGCTAGTTATTATTATTAGTAGTAGTAGTAGTATTATTACTGCTACTAATTTATATAATTAGCATTTTTACTAGTTAATACTATTAATAATAACAATAATAATATTAATTGTAACTAGTAAAAATGCTAATTATATAAATTAGTAGCAGTAATAATAATAGTATGAATAGTAATTACTTTTTATATCATGTATTTATGTATGTATATGTGTATATATTAGTAGTCAACAGTTGAAGTGGTCAAAACCTTTCATCAAAGTTAATATTCAATTATGTATTATTATTATTTTTTTCATATAAAAATGAATGCAATTATGTAATGATAATGTAATGTAAGAATCTTTCTTGTAGTAGTACTAATAAATACATATGAATCATTTAAATAGTTTACACTTGTTACAAATAATAATTATTATAATAATTTTACTAAGAGTCATTAACAAAAATATTAATAATAATAATAATAATATGCAAAAACGAACACACTGAATCATTAGTATTTTTGGTGTTTTTTTTAAATAATAATAATAGTTTATTCATATATATATATTTCTTCATCACTTGGTTGTGTTTATGGTATGTTTATGATGTATGGTGTGTATCAGGGGAGCTGATCGCTGTCGTCACTATATGGTGGAGATGCAGAGCAATGGGAAGTATGTGATTCTGGGAGAGGATCGAGCTCATTCCTCTCTCCCAGATCTGGTCCAGTATCACACTACGGTGGGCATCAAGCCCTTCATGGAGCTGCTGACCTTGCCCTGCGGTCAGGTGAGTGTCCTGAACTCAGTCACTTTGGAAATATAACAGGCTACAGATTACCAGTTACCCTGTTGTAAGTCTAACAAGTAGTGTACCTATTTCAATCACTTTATTAAAGCAATGTAACTGATTACATTTGAGTGCTTTTCTCTATTTCTAAAGGATGTTTTCAGATTTTAATAATCCTGAAACATTTAAACCAGACAATAGCACTTTCAAAATACTTAATTACTTGAATTAAAATTATAATCATTTAATTTTAAAACACGGCCACCTTAAGACTTAAGCACTTCGTTTAACTTTGAGATCGCTCTGAGCTTAAATACAGATTTAATATCATTACAAGAAATATTTTAATAGCTATGATACAGTTTTTGAAATCAAGTCTTTGCATAGCTATGACGGAAAAAAATGGCATCCAACAATGCCTTGGGAAAGAAAACAAACTATAAAGCATAAATAAATAAAACAGTTATCTACGAAGCATGTGTCTTCTGAAACATCGCAGTCTCGTATTTTAAAGCAGTCAATGCAATTTATGAACGAAATCAGTCGAATCTCTGTGTGTGAAAACATTCAAATGTAACCCATTTTGTAATCATGTTACTGTAATTTAATTACACGTCTTTCTCAGTAACTGTAACTTGTTCAGTGTCAAGAGAGAGTAACGCTGGTGTGTGTGTGTGTGTGTGTGTGTGTGTGTGCGCGCAGATGTGTGATCAGGAGCCCGACTATGAGGAGCTCAAAGCGTTTACTTTATCTTCATCATCATCTTCGGAGGCAGCGGAGCGTCCCGATGACGATCAGGACATGGGTTCACACAAAGTGCACTTACAGATGCAGAGGCTCTTCCTGCCGCCGGGAGGAAGCTCAAACCCAGAGTCCCATAAACCACCGGTGCTCAAGCGCATCTCTGACCGCCGCAGACGCATCGAAGCCGCTCCGATGGAGCACAAAGATGACAATCCGACCGGAGAGAGCAGACCGTTCCCCCGACTCTACCCCTCCATACGACTGGCCATGAGAGAAATCCAGCAGATCCATCAGGTACAAACACTTACAACCTTTGCACTTGACTACTTATATGATGCATTTCCTGTATTTGATCCAAGTGTTCAAGTGAGGATGAAGAACACAAGTGTGATTAACTTTTCGTTACCTGATGGGATACACTGGGTGTTATAAATACAGCCATGCAAACACATGCATTTTTATATTTTAACTCCTTAACTGTCTCCCAACAATTTCATTTAAAGTGCACTATTCAAACTTAAATGGATATAATTAATGAACACTTTGGAATACAGGGGAAAGGTTGGTCTCTTTTTAAAGAAAGTCTGTCAGCAGATTATTACGGAAGTGGAATTATTTCCAAAAGAAATTATAGATAAAATATCAAAAAGTTTAAATTTACTGTAAAGAAAATGTATTGTACATTTTTTATGTATTTTATATAACAGGTTTTACTATAACATTTCTATTTCAAAAAAAAAAAGCCTTATGTCTAAATAAGGTATTTTCCAAATTTGAAGTTGATATGAAAAAATGTAGGTTCCTGTGTGGGTTTATTTATAGTGTTATACCACAAACAGCCACTGGGGGCCGCCAAAACTATTCAATTATTTTAATGCATTTGTCTTTCATAAATGTCTAGATTTTTGTGTCAGTATTACTTTTATCACATAATATGGAATCCTGAGACTCAGACATTTCTAATGATATGTTGTATGTGAAGATTATTTCAAGTTTTGATTGTAAATGACTGTAATGCATTTTGTAATATGACACTTGAGTTCGCCTGCTATGGGATTAGGAGACCGCCAAAATATTTTAAAGTACCATTTCCATTGTAATGCTATGTCTGATTACAAAATGGTTTTCACCGGATGAACCTTGGGCTTTTAAGCTTTCAAAAGTTAATTTGATTACAAAAATATTTGATGGTGAAAAAGGACAAAAAAACAAAAGAGTGCTAAGCACCTCTCGAGAGATCTCGACAAAAATCTCACGTACGAAGAAAGCAACAGATATTGATGTGTGCTCTCAAAACACTGCTTCATGAAGCTATGAAACCTTTATGAATCTTTTGTTTCAATCATTTGTTTGGTGGGTGTTTCCATTCTGTTAAAATCACATGATTTCAGTAATGGAGGCTTTGTTACATTATAACTGTTCTGAAATTTTAACAGTTCACCACCAGGGGGAGATCTCTCTGAAGCCTTTTTTTATGTACTTAAAGTTGTCCAAATGAAGTTTTTAGCAATGCATATTACTTATTAAAAATTACTTTTGATATATTTACAGTAGGAAATTTACAAAAGATCTTCATGGAACATGATCTTTACTTAATATCCTAATGATTTTTGGCATTTTGGCAATGATTTAGTCATTTAGCAGATGCTTTTATCCAAATCGACTAACAAATGAGGACAATTGAAGCAATCAAAATCAACAAAAAAGCAATGATATGCAAGTGCTATAACAAGTCTCATTTAACTTAATATATATGAGTTGTTTTGAGCTCCAGGGTCACATATAGGCTACAGGAGTATATAACCAAAACATGCTAGGGGTAATGCAGATGTACTCAGATATATAAATTAAGACAATAATTTATTTGTTTGACGTTTCCAAAGATATTTTAACATTGGTTCAGAATTCCATCGACTTCATTAATATAATAACAGGTATTTATAATAATAAAATAATCTATAAGCTGATCTTTAACCACCATGAGTCGGGCTTCGAACTCTGAACGCCTGAAGTGTGATAATGCAGACTAGGGACGCCAGCCTGACACCACATAGGTTATAATTCATCAACACTTGTCTGAATCTCTGTGAAGGTGGTTTCAGATCAACGAGTGCAAGTGCAGATGGATGTTGGATCGTTTCAAAAGTCTTGACACTGCGTGCTTGGCACATTTCCTTCAACTGTTGTGCACATCATTAGAGACGGTCGATCTAAGACTTTACATTTCTTTGCCCTGATAAACATCTTGACTGAACTGGCAGGGTGTTTTGGGTCAATGTCCTGATGCATTATGAAACACTTTCTGATGAGTCTGGTGGTATTTTCTTTAATACTGGTATTCAGATGGTTTTGTACCCTTCCAGAATAATTCTGCTGCTGTCATTAATTAAAGTTGAGAGGACTGTTCCAGAGACAGTCATGCATGCTCATGCCATAACACCACCTCCTCCCTGCTTTACAGATGAGCTCATATGCTTGGGATCATTTGCAGTCTCCTTTTTTCCCACACTTTTGATTTCCCAACACTTTGGTAAAGGTTCATCTTTGTCTCCTCTGTCCATTTAAAAAATGTCTATTTTTCTATCTCTATTTTTGGTGCATGTCTGAGGTTAGCATCTTGCTGTAGCCTCTGTAACTCTGTGTCAAAGTCTCTTGTGGACTGTAGGTTGTCAGAGCATCACCCCAGCTTTCTGGAGCTCGTTGGTGATTTTAATGACATGTATTTTAGGATTTATCATGCTCTTAAAGTTTCCATCCCCTGACTCTTAATGCATTGGGTTGCCTTTTTGAGCATCAATAAATGTTTCCACCTTTTGTAAAGCTCTGTATGGGTCCCTAAGTTGTGCTCAGTGTGAAATTATGGATCTCAAAATTATACAGACAATATTGGAAAGGGTTCAGACATGCAGAAGATGCTGGAAAACCAAAGAATGTTGGAAGGGACTGGAGTAGGACTGACTTTCTTTAAAAAAAATCGTCTTTGGTCTTGAAGCTGTTTCATGCCATTCGGCGGGTGCTGCATGCATCAGTCCAAAAGACGTTAAATAAAAATGGCCATCCATTAAAAATGTTGTACTTCTAGTCACTGACCATTGTTTTGGATTTCTGTGTGGCACATGCACAAAGCATTTTTTTATATTTTAGATGGGCGCTTTTTATTTAACTTCTTTTGGACTGATGCATGCAACACCTAACCCTAACTGAAACAGAGGTTTAGTATAAGCCTTGGTTTCATCCATCAAGCCTCATTTGCCCTTTCCCATGTTTGTTTGTGTGTTAGACTAGTTTGTGTTGGTGTTTAGTTAATAACTCTTGTGCAAAAATTACATTAGTTTCTGATTCGGCCTTGCAAAGTGATGTCCCTTTACGATTTTGATCCCTTCTACATGCTCTAATGCATTTTTAGGCTACTGTAAGAGTTGTTTTCTGTGGCCACGAAAATATCCTTTCTTAGAGTTTATATGAAATGAAATTACGCTACATGTTCACTAGACGAACAGATTAGTTGATGGCAGTTTAATTCTGCTACATTTACTACTGGTAGCTAAAATAATTAATTGTAATTAATCATCATTAATTGTAATTATTTATAGACATTTCCCTTTTCAGCTAATTTGCAACAATATAGAAATAGCATTTATGAAAACCCAGTCCAGATGAACAAAGCTTGTCACATCATACCCAAAAAGACTCGAGGCTGTAAATGTGCTTCAGAGAAGTGCTGTGTTAAGGGTTTAAATACTTATGCAATATACTCATTTCAGCTTTTTGTTGTTGTTTTTACAAAGATGTGACAGTTCTGTTTTTGCTTAGCCATTATGGTGTGTGGTGTAGATTAATGTGGAAAAAAGGTAAATTATAGCAGTTTAACATAAGGCTGCGACACAAAAAAGGGGTTTGAATAGGCACTGTATATAATGCATAGAAAAGTATTATTTATAAAAAAAAAAAAAAAAACATTAAAAGAAATAAATGCTATATATTTATAGTAACAACAATGTTATGCAGAAGCTTTATGAAAAACACTGTTGTCGTGAGAACGAGTGCACCCTAAGTTTCTGTTTTGCTCCTGATAGTAAAGCTGCGGTTTTTCGAGCACAATCGCACAATATTTCAGTGCTTTTGTGTAATTAACGGTTTTCCTGTCAGTAAAGATGCCAGAAAAGGCTCATCTCTGCGCTCCAGGCCAAATGCCACCGAGTCCATGCGAGCAGACGTTTTCATGTGTTTGTTCTTGTTCAGACAAAAGCACACTGAAGTGAACTGAAACTGTTCACTAATCTGGAATTTTCCCCAATGTTTCATGTCGTTTCAAATCCCTTGTTTTTTTTTTCTGCACTTCCAGCAGAGCCCAGATCAGATCCAAGTGTCCTCCGGCAAAGCCTTGAGCTCGTGGAAGAGGACAGGTGAGGTCTATCTTCTGTCTTGAGCACAGTATTCAACTTCATATCCGCAAAAAAAAGCTCATTTTGACTTCATTATATGCTGATAAATTTCACAAAATTATCATATAATTTGGAATATGTGACCCTGAACCACAAAACCATGAAGTCGTAAGGATCCATTTTTAGAAATTGGGTTTTATACATTATACAAAAAATAATCTTTCCATTTGATGCATGGTTTGTTAGGAGGACCAAGTTTGGTTGAGATGCAACTATTTGGAAATCTGGAATCTGAGGGTGCAAAAAAATCTAAATATTGAGAAAAACATCTTTAAAGTTGTTCAAATGAATTCTTAGAAATGCATATTACTGATCAAAAATTAAGTTTTGATATATTTACAGTTTGATATATGCATGGAACATGATCTTTACTTAATATCCTAATGATTTTTGGCGTGATAGAAAAATTTATAATTTTGACCCATACAATGTATTGTTGGAAATGCTACAAAATATTTCTGTGATACTGCTTTTGTGCTCCAGGGTCCCAGATATCAAATCAACTGCCGTTATGATCATTCTAGAATTCGTTTTTCTCATATTCTAGAGTTTCACAGCCCTGGGTCTCATCATAAAAAAGAATAATGAATATAATAAGAAAGAATGGTGACTGATTTTACAATTTGGAATGAATTGATCCTGTAGTCGTTTTTTTTTTTTTTAAGGAAGTAATTGTATTATTTATTGTATTTTTGTCTGTTTCAGATGCGTAACACTGCGACAGATTGAAGCTACGGATGTTTTTGATGCTGCTATTTGTGATTTTATTCATTTTTTTAGGTGTATGGAAGTGACATTTTAGTTTGACTTTTTAACTTCATTTTTATTGTTGCCTGTGATGTTCTGTATTTCTTATTTAATGTAAATGATGTTTTAGGTGATTGAATGATTAAAGGGTTTGATTTGATACACTGCAGCTCTCTCGGAGTTTAAATACATGAATGAATGAATGAATGAACGCTGAACGTGTGTGTGTGTGTGTGTGTGTGTGTGTGTGTGTGTGTGTGTGTGTGTGTGTGTGTGTGTGTGTGTGTGTGTGTGTGTGTGTGTGTGTCGCTGAGGCAGATGATCATGTGTGACTCTGATAGGAGGAGTTTTAACAGCTCATATAAGAGTGTATGTGACTCTCAGATCTCACAGGATTCACAGCCTCTCACTGATCTTCAGATGGAGCTCATAGTGTTCGGGATTTTACTCTCCGTTACCTTCAGCGCCGTTCACGGTAATAATGACCATTACTGCAGATAATAACCACTGGAATCACAATCATGATTGATTTATTGTGTGTATATACACATATACATATTCACATTGTATAATTTTGAGTGCATCGAATCTATTATAAATATTTTACATTTATTTTATATTATTTACATATACAGTATGGTACATATAATATTTTTACTGTTACTTAAACTATGGGAATTAATCAGGATTTAGATTTATTTAATGTATTTATTTATTTTACACTACAAGAATTAATCTCTTGGTCAAATGTTACTAATATATATATATGTGTGTGTGTGTGTGTATGTATGTATGTGTGTGTGTATATATATATATATATATATATATATATATATATATATATATATATATATATATATATATATATATATATATATATATATATATTAGTGGGGGGCATAAATTAATTTTTTTAATCTAGATTAATCTCACTGTGATCTTGAAATTAATCTAGATTAAAATGGCTCATTCGAATTCTGCCGAAGGCATTCAGAATGTGTGTTATCCAAATAAAATTGACAAACAGTAAGTCTTTGAGAAGGGGTTTATCAAGCTAGGTGGGGCATTAGAAAAGGGCTCATCTCCTGCTTGATCAACTGCTTGAAAAAGCTGTAAACTAATTCCACATTGCACAAGGTGCAAAGAACCTTACGCCTGTTTCACACCAATGTTTAAGTTTTTTTCAAGTTTGTAGGTGTCAATGTACAGAAACCAAATAAATAAATGTAAAATAGCACTGGATAGTCTTCAATGTAAAAATGAAATATACAATCAAACCTACATTTATTCAGACACCTTCAACATTTCTCACATTATTACAGTTTTGCTATATATATATATATATATATATAAAATTATATCTGGTGCCTGAATAATTTTTGGTTAAAACTACTAAGTTATTCAGTCAAGAGCAGTGAGTGATTTTCATTTTCTTGGATTAACATTACAGCAGCCAGTAGCTAAATTAGGCGCGGTCACTTTAAGAGACGACGAACGCCTCAATTTTTTTCCTCGACTGTTTACTTTCACTTAAGAAATAACTGACAGTTTTTTCCGAGCATAATTTCCATGATGGATATTTTGACATTTTGTATGTATTTGTCGGCACAAGAGCAAAAATAAGCAGATTCGATGTTCAAGTGTTTTGAGACGTCTTTCTCTGCGCGAGCCCTGAACACCAGAACACCGTGAGTACTAAATTTGGGTTTCTTCACATCTTTTTGTTTGTTCAAACTGCGATTTGTATTTGTTCGTTCAGGTGTAGGAGGGACTTCAAGGAGAACTTCGCAGAAGAGAGCTTGGTTCAGTGTCGTTCTCCGTGATACGCGGCTCTCGATCTCTCTCGTGTGCACCGAACACAGCGCGCGAGTAACCAGCTTCTCTGTTCAGCTTTTCCGCGTCTTGTTTTTGGATCCTTTAATGTTTAAATCGACAAGCGGTAAGGCTTAAGCTTTCGTGACGATGTGCAGCAGTGGTCCGTCAACCAGGGGCATAGCCATCTTTTCAGAAGTGAGGGGGACAGAAATTATATATATATAAACAAAAACAGTAATATTGTGAAATATTTTTTATATTTAAAATTTTCCCTACTTTAATATATTTTAAAATATAATTTATTTATATTTCATTCAAATTAAATGCTGTTCTTATGAACTTTCTATTGATCAAAGAAACCTGAAAAAAAAAATCTACTCCACTGGTTTCAACATTATCATAATGTGTTTTTTTTTTTTCTTTTGTTCTTTTTTTTCATAAGCAAATCAGAATATCAGAATTATTTCTGAAGGATAGTGTTACTGGAGTAATGATACTAAAAATTCAGCTTTGAAATCTCAATAAATTACATTTTGAAATATATCCAAATAGAAAACAGTTAATTTAAATAGGTTAGTAAAAATATTTCACAATATTTCTGTTTTGCTTTACTTTGGATCAAATAAATGCAGGCCTGGTGACCAGAAGAGACTTATTTTAAAAATATTAACAAGCTTACTGTTCAAAAACTTTTGACTGGTAGTGGATACTATAGGCAACTTAAATTTTTCTCAAATTTCTATCTTTTAAATGGCTTAGAAATCTATAACTGCTGGACAATAACAAATAATAATGATTTGTTTATATACTACAAACAATTTTTTTTTTTTTTTTTTTATCACATAATGCAGAATAGTTTCTATATGTTTATTGTCTGTGTGTTTGCAAAAGTTTCTGGGCTTTTTTTCTGTGTAAAAACTGTTTTCATACAGCGATAGCTGGACGCTTTTGCCCATATTAGGATCTTCCTGAAATGACTTTCTGTGCGAGAGCGCCCTCCGGCTTCGAGTATGAATGAAACAAACTGCAGGAGTGTTTGCACTCTGTGATATTCATCTCGCTGTATTCTGGTGCCGAATTAAATATCAAATCATATGCAGACTATCCCGTCTCTTTGAGTTTAAATCTATATTTTTTTTCACACCAGCTCTTGAAAACCTCTATGAGAAAAACTTGACCGAAAAAGTGCGGGGGACGAATTTCCATGATATTAAAAGTGGGGGGGACATGTCCCTTGCGTAATCTACGCCCCTGCCGTCAACTGTCCTAAGCATCTTTTTAGGCGAACCTCAGTCAGTCGGTTATATAAAATATCAAGGTGAAAGTCATCATAGCTTGCTTAGCATAGACCCAGCTCTCAACCCAACTTTGAGAATAGATTAATGGCGATATTTTTTTGTCGCCCGATAAGAGTCTCACGTTAACGCAGATAACGGCCCACCACTAATAAAGCACATATTAATTCCTCATATATATATAAGTACTAAATAACAGCCAATATGCACAGTTTGCATGCTAGTTAATAATGAGAATTGGTCCCTTAGTTGTATTTCTGGTGTGCATGTTTATCAGAAGTGGTGTTTTTGTTTTTTGTTTTTTCAGGTGTCACACCCAATTG
>NC_039252.1:18282785-18285285 GCF_003368295.1 Carassius auratus
TTTTATACAGTTATATTGTAAAACTTAAATACCTTTTTTAGTTTGCGGTGTTAGATTTTTGGCTGCATTTGAAGTTCTTTTTTGCATAAGAAAATAAATAATACTGTCAAATTCATGTTAGATAATAAAAATACTGTAATAAATACAGTAGTTCACCATGTATTTGTTCATGTTTTATTGAGGGATCTGTCTGAAGCACACCATAAAAAAAATTCTAGCAATTTACACAGGGCTAGTAGTATATACAGCTGTATATACAGATATACACCCAGGTATCGGATCAGTACTCGGTATCGGCCGATACCCTGAGCCCAGGTATCGGAATCGGTATCGGGAAGAGAAAAAGGGTATCGGAACATCTCTAATACATATATACATATATAAATACATACATACATACACACATACATATATATACATACATATACATATACATACATACATACATATATACATATACATACATACACAGACATATATATATATATATACATACATATACATACATACACACATACATATACATACACACACATAAATAAACATACATATACATATATACATACACATACATATACATATATACACACAGACACACATATATACATATACATACATACACACATACACATATACATACATACATACACACATATACATACGTACATACGCATACATACATACATAAATTAACATACATATAGATATATACATAAATACAAAAATACATACATACATATATATACAGTATTGTTCAAAATAATAGCAGTACAATGTGACTAACCAGAATAATCAAGGTTTTTCGTATATTTTTTTATTGCTACGTGGCAAACAAGTTACCAGTAGGTTCAGTAGATTCTCAGAAAACAAATGAGACCCAGCATTCATGATATGCACGCTCTTAAGGCTGTGCAATTGGGCAATTAGTTGAATTAGTTGAAAGGGGTGTGTTCAAAAAATTAGCAGTGTGGCATTCAATCACTGAGGTCATCAATTTTGTGAAGAAACAGGTGTGAATCAGGTGGCCCCTATTTAAGGATGAAGCCAACACTTGTTGAACATGCATTTGAAAGCTGAGGAAAATGGGTCGTTCAAGACATTGTTCAGAAGAACAGCGTACTTTGATTAAAAAGTTGATTAGAGAGGGGAAAACCTATAAAGAGGTGCAAAAAATGATAGGCTGTTCAGCTAAAATGATCTCCAATGCCTTAAAATGGAGAGCAAAACCAGAGAGACGTGGAAGAAAACGGAAGACAACCATCAAAATGGATAGATGAATAACCAGAATGGCAAAGGCTCAGCCAATGATCACCTCCAGGATGATCAAAGACAGTCTGGAGTTACCTGTAAGTACTGTGACAGTTAGAAGACGTCTGTGTGAAGCTAATCTATTTTCAAGAATCCCCCGCAAAGTCCCTCTGTTAAAAAAAAGGCATGTGCAGAAGAGGTTACAATTTGCCAAAGAACACATCAACTGGCCTAAAGAGAAATGGAGGAACATTTTGTGGACTGATGAGAGTAAAATTGTTCTTTTTGGGTCCAAGGGCCACAGGCAGTTTGTGAGACGACCCCCAAACTCTGAATTCAAGCCACAGTACACAGTGAAGACAGTGAAGCATGGAGGTGCAAGCATCATGATATGGGCATGTTTCTCCTACTATGGTGTTGGGCCTATTTATCGCATACCAGGGATCATGGATCAGTTTGCATATGTTAAAATACTTGAAGAGGTCATGTTGCCTTATGCTGAAGAGGACATGCCCTTGAAATGGTTGTTTCAACAAGACAATGACCCAAAACACACTAGTAAACGGGCAAAGTCTTGGTTCCAAACCAACAAAATTAATGTTATGGAGTGGCCAGCCCAATCTCCAGACCTTAATCCAATTGAGAACTTGTGGGGTGATATCAAAAATGCTGTTTCTGAAGCAAAACCAAGAAATGTGAATGAATTGTGGAATGTTGTTAAAGAATCATGGAGTGGAATAACAGCTGAGAGGTGCCACAAGTTGGTTGACTCCATGCCACACAGATGTCAAGCAGTTTTAAAAAACTGTGGTCATACAACTAAATATTAGTTTAGTGATTCACAGGATTGCTAAATCCCAGAAGAAAAAAAAATGTTTGTACAAAATAGTTTTGAGTTTGTACAGTCAAAGGTAGACACTGCTATTTTTTTGAACACACCCCTTTCAACTAATTGCCCAATTGCACAGCCTTAAGAGCGTGCATATCATGAATGCTGGGTCTTGTTTGTTTTCTGACAATCTACTGAACCTACTGGTAACTTGTTTGCCACGTAGCAATAAAAAATATACTAAAAACCTTGATTATTCTGGTTAGTCACATTGTACTGCTATTATTTTGAACAATACTGTATATACATATATATAAATACATACACATACATATATATATACACATACACATATTTACATACATACATATACATAAATAAACATACATATACATACATACATACACACATATATATACACAT
>NC_039252.1:18592785-18695285 GCF_003368295.1 Carassius auratus
ACACAGTTCCAACCAGCTCTTGACCTCCTCAGTCTTTGTGAGGGTGAGGACACCAAATGAGCCCTTCAGTCCCGGAGCGACACAAGAACATCAAAATAAAAAAGAGAAAAGCGTCTTTCCATCCTCCCCGAGCAGATATAAAGCGGTGAAAGCCTGTAGTAGATTGTAGCACACCGGACTACACATGCTAGAAACATGATTCAAACGGTGCTTGAAAACATTGTAAACAAGTTGCACTTCCCGGTAGACATCAACAAATCAGTCGTATAAAAACCTACCTTCGACTCTACTGCGAGGTTAAGGGATTATTTCACCCCAAAATGAAAATTCAGTCAATTTACTCACCATTTCAGTCCAAACCCGTAAGAAATTGGTTTATAACACAAATTAAGATATTTTAAATCAAGTCTGAGATGTTTCCGTCCAACTCTGTTCACCCAAAACGTTCGTAAAATAAATTCATACAATTTGATCGACTTTAATCCAAGTCTTTTGAAGATTAACACATTTATTTTAGGCTTTTATTCACATTCAGCGACAAAGAAGGTTTATTTTTGGTAACGACGACCCAAGCATGCCTGCTTAAACCAATGAAAATTCACAAGTATGCATATATCAAGCAAGTAAGCTTGTGCTTCTGTTGTAAGTGAATAAAAGCAACAATTAAATCAGTTCAGCACATAAAATGATTGTGTTTATTCAGAAACTTGGATTACACTGCTAAATCTCTTTACAAATGTTTTAAATCATCAGTGTTTTTGGGCGAAAGACTTTTTAAATGGAGGGACAAAAGTCTCTCACAGTCGATTAATATTATTTGTGTTCCGAAGATGAACGAATTTCCAATGGTTTTGGAATTACATGAGGGTGTATCTGAATAAGTGTCAGATTTTTTATTTTGGGGTAAACCAACCCTTTAACGCAAAGGCTAATTTCGAAATTTTTTGGTATGCAACAACATTAAAACCTCATCATTTAAGGGACATCATCAGTGCAATCGACAATTTTTCAAAAAGTAAACAACGTTTCCCCAACCAATTGATTCAGTTATTCATAAAATTAATTCCAAACATGACTGAATAAATGTCTTTTACCATCAATCAAAAGATAACAAACAAACACACACTTACCCAAACCTCGAGTAGCACTAAATGCTATTTTTCTTCACATGTGGCAATTCCAAACAAACAATCGGGAAAGCTACATTTCGTACGCTTGCGGCTCAAGTAAAGTCATTTGTAACATACAAACAAATATCGCAATAGAAGCACCCAAAGCATCTGGATACTCGTGCCACCCTGACGAAAAGTTTGCGTGAAATCTCCTCGGGACGAAGCGTAGCTCTTGGCTGGTTGTGCATCGCGAACGGCTACGTAAACACGTCGCAGATTGCATCAGTCTGGAAGTTGGCTACTTGCGATACGGAGCGGCACTATTTTGCTTTGGAGTGTCGTCTGAAAATGAACCGTCAATCGTGAGGTTTACGGCTGGGAAGTGAGAGAGACGATAACGCAAGACATCGACAAAAAGACAAAGCAGTTCACTTTAATTCGCCAAGGAGTTCTCGTTGATATTCTTTATCTTCAAACTATGTACAATAATTTATAGCAGTACTTCTAAAATTGCTTATTTTTGTTTTGCTAGGGATATGAATGTTACGTTTCCACTTAAAAGTGCTGCGCAGAGCACCGTTGATGTTTGTGCTGAAGCCGTTGTTGAACTTTACAGTGTGCCTGTGTCTGTACGTGAGTAATGAGACGGATAAATAGGAAAAGGAGACGAGACCAGCTGAGTTCACAGACTGAGACGGGAGGATTGCGTTAGGGGCCGAGGACTCTGTCGCGTGGAGCAATGCGGGTCGGGGACCGGATCGATGGAGCGCTCAGACTTTGAAGGATTTTAACGTGTCCGCTCTCTTCTTTAACAGTTCCCCGATCTCCTGCAGCGAACGCAGGTAGCTGCTATGCACCTTATCCATGGCAGTCTTCGTGAAGGTCTCTTCTGCCTGAATGAAGCGAGAAAACAGTGGTCAAAAATTGAGAAACGCTTTCTCTGAAGCATCATGACCTAGTTTCAACCTGATTGCACACATACACATTTAGCTAGCTTTACACAATTTATGAAACCAGATAAAAAAAAATTAAGACATTTAATAATCCTGAAAAAATTTATTTTAATTAAATATTTTTTTTTATATATAAAACATTTAATTTGAAAGAACCCAATAAATTAATTAAATGATGATTAAATCTATAAATATCAAGTGTGAGTAGATTGTCAAGATGTATCAATATAAAATCAAGATGATTCTTCAAGATTTTAAAGTTTTGTTATTTGAAAGGTATTTTTGGAACCTCTTTCCTTAAATTAATTAAACAAAACTCAATTATATGATTAAAAAACATTTAATTATTAATTATAATTACATTATAATACTTTAAAAAAAAAAAATAGAATAACAAAAAAAAGATTAAAAAAAAAAATTTAAGAACTAAAATGCTGAATAAATCTTTCCACTGATGTATGGTTTATTAGGATCAGACAATATTTCAGACAACTATTTGAAAATTTGGAATCTGAGGGTACAAAACAAATCTAAATATTGAGAAAATCACCTTTAAAGTTGTCCAAATGAAGTTCTTAGCAATGCATATTACTAATCACAAATTAAGTTTTGATATATTTACAGCAGGATATTTACAAAATATCTTCATGGAACATGATCTTTACTTAATATCCTAATGATTTTTGGCATAAAAGAAAGATCAATGATTTTAACCCATACCATGTTTTTCTGGCTATTGATACAAATATTCCCCAGAGACTTAAGACTGCTCTTGTGCTCCAGGGTCACATATATACATACAAAACTATTAAAATGAGAAATATAAAAATAAACACCAATTCAAAATAAAAGTGAATACACTGGACCAGACTGGATGCTGCTAATGTTTTAGAGACGCACCTCAGACAGGGTTTGTCCCTCCAGACTGAGGGCTTCCAGCTTCAGTGCTGTCAGGCTGATCTCTTGGCTCTTGATGTGCTCCAGCGCCTGATTGAGGAGACTCTGCAAGCTGCTGCTGAACTCCTGATAGGCCGAGAGCACCGGCGGCTGTGTGCGAGACACAAATCAGTTCATAAACAAAACTGACCCACATTCCCTGCAACCCTACACTGCATGAATATTGACTCGAGAGAGAGAGAGAGGTTCAACAAAAATCAGAACTGTTACTACCGTTACAGTGCTGGCTTCTTTTTTCTTTTTCTTCTTCTTCTGTAAACTGGACTTTAAGGGCCGGAGGACACTTCCACAGTAATTAGACACCCATAGGACGATACAAATGGACTGGAACCATCAGATAAAAATAATAATTATTTTTATTTTCTCAACAGAGTCATGTATTGTGTATCAGTGATGGAGAGAAACTCACTTCAACAAAGTAGACTAGATTCTCCAGTAAAAATGGTTGCGGCTTGCTTTGACCGTCTTTAACTTCTAATAGGTCACCTTTACATTTTTCCAACATATCTGGAAAAGCATGCAGAATTTTTTTTTAATTTAACCCAACTACAACATTTAACTTTTGTAATGTGTATTATTTTCATCAGGCTTTGACTGGATAATGAAAGTGGGCTGAATAATAATAATAATAATAATATTAATAATAATAATTATGTTCCGTGCTCACGTGGACTTGGTTACATCCACAGAAAACAAATAATTTCAGGAACACACAGAGTTTGGAATTATTTTCATCAGGATTTGATTGGATAGTGAAAGTGGGTTGCATTATTATTACTAATTCTATTATTTTTGTGCTCGCATAGACTTATTTACACAAATATGTACAAAAATGTTAAACATACCTTGAAGTTGTACTGCTAAAGACTTGAAAAGATTAGATATTTGTGTTTGGAGCTCTGCTGAGTCATCTGAAAATACAAGGAGATACAATTAATGTAATACAATCATAAGTCCAATTAAATTTAAGGATTAAAGAGCTAATAAAAAATATTGTACATAATGTAACAATGTAATATACCATGTAATAAACTGTATAACTGAATTTATATATATATGTGTGTGTGTGTGTGTGTGTGTGACCCTGGAGCACAAAAGCAGTCTCTGAGGTATATTTTGTAGTAATAGCCAAAAATACATGGTATGGGTCAAAATTATAGATTTTTCTTTTATGCCAAAAAAATTTAAAGATCATGTTCCATGAAGATATTTTGCAAATGTCCTACTGTAAATATATCAAAACAATTTTTGTTTAGTAATATGGTTTGCTAAGAACTTTATTTGAACAACTTTAAAATATGATTTTCTCAGTATTTTGATTTTTTGCACCCTCAGATTCCAGATTTTCAAATAGTTTTATCTCGACCAAATATTGTCCTCCTAACAAACCATACAGCAATGGAAAGATTCTTTATTCAGCTTTCATATAATGTATATATCTTTTTCAGGCCAGAAAAATAGACTTACAATTGTAAAAAAAAAAAAAAAAAAAAAAAAAAAAAAAAGTAATTGCAATATTTGTCAAAATCAAACAGGATTGTGTGATGGACGCTGTACATAAGGAGGTGTGAAGTAACGAACCCAGGCCGGTGGTCTGGAGCTCCTGGAGGTGCAGAGGGATCTGTAGAGAGGAGAGCTGACACTGACAGCAGCCGCTGGACAGAGCCTGAGCCAGACGAGACGCCACGGGACCCACGAACGGGTACTGATGCTGAGAACCACAACACACACACACACACACACACAGCTGACTTAACTTACAATTTCATATCCAATATAGGTTCTGAAAATTGTGTACAATTACACAAGGTAATCAAATTTTTTTTATTGAGGTTATTTATTTTGTGAGTGTTTAACACTGTAAATGAAAAATCAAAATAAAACAAGATATTTTTTTTCATTTATTGGGACTAAAACTATTAAGAAGCACTTTTGTTTACAAAATACATTTACATTTTTTGCCTTGGCAACTAACGGAAATCTAAAACCAATCTAAGTATAACAATTACTTACATTAAAACTAAAACTGAATAAAGCGCAATAGAAAAGATAAACATCTAATAAAATCAACAATGATATCACAATATAACTAAAACAATTAGATTAAATGGAAAAACTAAAATGACAAATGTTAACCTAAACAAATCAAGTACTAAAATGACTAAAACTGAAATAAAAATAAATCTAAATAGAAATATAAAATATAATCATTACACAAAAGAAAAATAATTACTAAAAACATCACATTACAGAAATTTAAGCGACCATGCATAATTTTTTTTTCTTGTTTTCTCGTTATCGCGACATAACAAAAGTTGTTTTCTCGTTATAACGACTTAATACTTAATAACTTAAAGTAGATAATGTACAACACCCCAGAGAAAATTAAGTCTTTATAACTAGAAAAACAACTTTTGTTATGAAGAGATAAAAAGAAAACATGAAGGAAAAAAATAATGCATGGCCGCTTAGAACTTCCGTACAACATGACAAGTTAAACTAAAATTCAAAATGTGTGTAAACAAAGCTTATTCAAAATATTAGGGGTGCTCCGATCACGATCAGCCGATCGTTATGCGCATCTCTCAGTAAAGCCGGTTCTCTAATCAGCGGTTAATTCCATCAGGTGCGTGATTTCACATAGAGCCGCTGTTACTGCACAGAGCCATTGTTAATAGAGAAGATGCGCAAATCCACTTCATTTTCAGCGTTTATTGGTGTATCTTCTCAGTTAACAATGGCTCTGTGTAGTAACAGCGGCTCTATGTGAAATCACGCACCTGATGGAATTAACCGCTGATTAGAGAACCGGCTTTACTGAGAGATGCGCATAACGATCGGCTGATCGTGATCGGAGCACCCCTACAAAATATTAATTAATACTATAGTAGTATATATATATATATATATATATATATATATATATATATATATATATATATATATATATATATATATATATATATATATATATATATATATATATAAAATAATATTCTTCACCCACATCCTGGTTACAACAGAAAAAAAACAGGTGAAGGTAATGGCTATTATTTTTAAAAGCACACAAATTTGGGTTTATTTTCACACAAAAAAAAAAGTTATTTAAATTGCACGTTATATGCAAGTAATATGTCGCCATAAAACTTACATGATGCATATGCAGTTATGTGGAGCAAGATTTTAGATAAAAACCACGGGTCTGTAAGGGTTCTGACCTGTGTTTGTTTTTCCGTGAGCTGCGTGGCTTGGTTTAGTGTGTTTTCTAGCTGTGAGAGCAGCGACTGTAGAGAAGACGGTTTGGCCGCCACTCCGTTTTCAGTCGTCTTCTCAGAGTTGCGTGATGCCGGTGGATGAGCGAGCGCAGAGACGCAGCCAATCAGACGCAGCGTGAGCGACCTCAATCTCAGCCACAGGGTGTCTTCCTCTAGAGAGCGCTGCTTGTGCTCCTCGTTCAGCTGCCTGCGGTTTGTGAGCATTATTAGAACAAACCAATGCTTAAAACGTGTGATAGGTCAGGAGGATGGTCTCTTCGTTCGTACCGGTCCTTAGGGTCCCAGCTGACGAGGACAGTCAGGTCACGGTTATCTCTTAAGCTGTCCCAAGGGATGTCGTCCTCTTCTGGACATAGAGACATTGATTTTACACTCTCCTCTAGAGACGACGATCTGTGCGATGAAAAGACAACGATCAACAAAATCACTTTTGACTTGTAAAATGCAGAAAATACGACAGGTAAAGCGACTAACATGTCGGCTTCCAGGAAGAGGTCCAGCAGCATCCTCTCCGTGCGCACCTGGGCGAAGTGCAGCGAGTGATTGAGTCGGTTCCTGAAGGCGATGAACTCAGGGATTTTCTCAAAAGCCCCGTACTTATATGCTTGAATAATGTATTCTGAGGTCTGCAGGAAACAAACAACTTAAGCATGAGTATATGATGACAGAAAGGTCGTCTTTGGGAGATTCGTTAATCAGAATGATAACGTACATCTTTCTGGTTCGAGTGGAAAAACCTGAGGGAGAAGTTACAAGATTGGGAAGCAGCAGCAAACTGGCCCAAAGACTCTGCATAGCGGGTCAATAAATACCTGGATGAAGACAAAACCAAGAGATCGGTGTTAATATGAGACATGCTCAGTACATTTAACCTAACAGGACACACTGTGATGCATTAATGTGATTTAATCCCTAAACTTTCTTCTTTTATTTCCACTTTACCTTCAATCATTATGACCTTCAATCAATTAAAAGTGTATTACTTTTATTATTGTTTTGTACTTTGATTTGGCACACATGGCAATCAACTTTTATTTATGGTGCATGTAAACAAAAAACTTTTTTCAACAGTGATAGTTTGAAACTGAACTGAAAATATAAAGATAGCTAAAAAAATAAATAATTCAAAATATTATACATAAAATATATGCACATATAAAATGTATAGACGGTTTCATCGGGCGCACGCGCCTGGACCTAAGTTAACTTCCGGTCTGTGTTATATCGGTCTGGCTACGGTGCCATCTACAAACGCAGTTAAAGCCAAGGTGAGGAGTAGACTGAAGTTGGGCTCAGGTCGTTGTACGTGCTGCGGGATGTGTTTCTTATACATTTATTTATTTTTGGAGACTCGCCACAATTTTAAAACTGATAGATTTTCAAAAAGGCTTCGTTAAATAAACATGAGTAACGTAACATTAGGTAACGTACTGCACGTTTAATAATAATAATTCCTTACATTTATGTTTAAATATCAAAACGAGGCACAGTTGTTTTTATATCGCTGTATTTCTGAAGTAGGACTTCACTTGCATGTTATATGCCTGATAAAGCAGCGTGTGAGCGTACCAGCTCTGCTTTGTTTACAGCTGTTACTGGGGAAACCTCTATTTCTCGCGCTTTATGTCTATGTTTAAAACATCTCCTGCTGGCAAAGAATGAATTTGCATTTTTATTAAGTCCGCCTGATCCACGCAGCAAACATATTTTGTTTGTTATATATCTACTCTAGAGGGACTTGACTGTTGTTATTGATTCTATTTGGAGTCTACCGGAAGTTAAGTTAGGTCCACAAAAGCGCTCACGCGCATTAACGTTTGTTTATGTTGATGCCGTTGAAACCGTCTATAATTTAATAAATGTGGAAATGCACCATAATAGTCTGTGAAAAGTTTCCATTAAAAATAGATTTTTGTTAAATATAAATATTTAAATTAAAAAATACTAATAAATATTACTTTTTAAAATCTAAATATTGTAAGATTTAACAAAATAAATACATTTAAATGAAAATTAGAAATGTTGCCTCAGCAGCTAACTGAAATTAAATAGGTTTTCATACTAAAATTACTAAAACCGAACAGAATTAAAGATAAACAGAAATATTAAATATTATAAAAATGTAAATAAAAAAGCACATCACACTAAAACTTAAACTAAAATATATGAATATAATAGTACAAAACATATTTAAAATTTAAAAAATTATAAATGGTACTAAAATAACACTGTTCCTCACTTACTCACAGTGGGAACATTTGTGACCCTGGAGCACAAAAGCAGACTTAATCAATACTCAGTCAATACTCTGGGTATATTTGTAACAATAGCCAAAAAAAACATAGTACGGGTCCAAACTATAGATTTTTATTTTATGCCAAAAATCATTAGGACATTAATTAAAGATCATGTTTCATGAAGATATTTTGTAAATGTCCCATCATAAATATATCAAAACTTAATTTATGATCAGTAATGTGCTTTGCTAAGAACTTTATTTGGACTTTAAAGAGGATTTTCTCAATATTTCAATTTGTTTGCACCCTCAGATTTTCTAATAGTTGTATCTCAGCCAAAATACTGTCAGATCCTAATAATGGAAAGATTATTTATTCAACTTTCAAGATGATGTATAAAGCTAAATTTCGAAAAATGTACACTTAAGACTGGTTTTGTGCTCCAGGGTGACATACATTCATTCACAAACAATTCAATGTTACCTTTAATATATTAATAAAAGACACGTTCGTACCCTATGGTGTCGTGCTGGACGTGTTTGGCGTCCAGGCTGGAGTAAAGATCTACCACCGGCTCAAAAGCCCCCAGACGGCAGTACAGAAGCAAAAGCAGCAGTTTGAACTGAGCATTAGAGGAACTGTGGGAGAGACCTTCCTCTAACAGCCCCAGACACTGCCACAACACGTTCTGATCACCTGCAGCACAGACACAGCACATTCACATCAAAACATGAACACTTTCAATCAAGCTGACTGTGGGAATGAGCTCAGACTCACCCGTCTCCAGCCACAGGTCTATAAAGACATGAGCCGCCATCAGACAGTACATATCAGAGAACTGCAGCTCGGTTTTTAAACAGGACTTCCCTACAACAGAAAGAAAACCAGAACTGAACATTAGAAGTCAAATAGAAATACATGTACAAAGTATCATAGAAAGTGACATAAATATCAAGACACTGGTATTATTGAGTGCGGTCAAGTGACTAAATGCATCCAAAATAAATGTTTTTGCATGTACTGTGTATATTTATACATAAACACAAAAAATTAATTCTGAAAATAGTTACATGTATATAAATTCATATAACTTACATTATATGTAAATATATGTAATATAGAAAAAAAAATCTTAAGTATGGTATATACATGCATGTTTGTGTATTTATATAAATATGAATACATTTACACAGTACACACACATTTTATGTAAACAAAAGCTTTTAGTTTAGATTAAATCTAATCGTTTGACAGCACTGGTATCATCATAAAAAAAAAAAAAGAGGAAGAAATCTTCAGAGTTCAACCTGCCTAGTCATCTGCTTACCGAACTGTAAGCCGTGCTGGTAATGTGCCTTCAGTTGTTTGATGAGGCTCAGTTTGCCCTCGGTGTTGAGTGCGTGCTGCTGACCCAGACTGCGGCTCAGCTGGGTCACACACAGATGTCTCTGAAGAGCTCGAGTGTCTCCTGGAAGAGCAACACCATCCTCTCCTGGAGCACACAGAGGCACGGCCTCCATTAGCCTGTTGATGAACTGAGACAGTCACAACAAACTTACTATATGTTTAACACATTCATTTATTTAGTTATAAAAAACTAAACAAAAAAAAGTTCATTATTAATACACCCATCCCACCCCAGACCTGCTTCACTCACTTCATTTGTGATGAATATTTTTTATATGTTGAAGCATTCACACTGGGCTTGTCAAAATGGCTGAAAAACTAAATTCAAATTTTGTACCATCAATATGCAAACTATATTCAAATTCAACAGGCATCATTTTAGTCAAAGAGGGAAAAAAAGCTTTTGGCTTCTCTCCTGAGACCACAAGAGGGCGCATCAGGCAAAATATTACTACTGCATACTATCTTTGAAATAATGTTTCTAAACCAAATATAATTCATTAAACTGCTTCAAGTCTGTAGCTGTTGCTCTAGGGTTGTTTTTGACCTTATCAAGCATTAAACATTGTGCTTTAGCAGAGATCTTGGATGGGCGCCCACTCTTATGTTCAGCACTATATCTTGTTCATTTATAGACAATTTGTGGACTGTCTCCATAAACCAACTGAAGATCAAATCAAATTTCATGACCAGAAAAATCAGAAAACTGACAATGGTTCATTTGTTTTTCTGGCAACCGTTTACGCACATGTATAAAATAGATTTTCTTATTTGGTGCAAGTGATGCACTGATCCTTAAATGTATGCATTTAGCAGACACTTATCCAAAGTGCATTCAGGCTAACAGTTTTTACCTAACATGTGTTCCCTGGGATTCGAACCCTCAACCTTGCTCTGCTAACGCAATGCTCTACCACTGAGCCACAGGAACGCTTCTCATCGAGATTACCTGCACATGTTGGTCAGGTGAGAGAAGATCCAGAAAGATCTTCAGGTCGGTGATGCAACATGGCTTGTCTCCAAACTTCACAAAGAACTGGAACATGAGCTCAAGAGGTTCACCTGCATCGTGGCAGGAAAACACGTCAGAAACATACAACAAACACGCAGCCTGTGTTGTGTTTAAAGAGTCCTAACCCATTGTGTACCTAGCTGCTGTGCTTCAGGACAGCTGCGCTCTCGGAGCCGTCTGATGAGCTCCAGACGGGCCAGGTACGGCCCTCTCAGATGCTTGGACTCCTTCGCTTCTTCTGTGGCTATTCGGTCCTTCATGAAGCTGATGGCCTGGGCTGTGGAGGCATGCACCTCCCCTTCTGCAGAACTGAAGAAGTGAGAGAAACAACACAGCATGCATGAAACTGAGAGAACAAAATGTGTTCGGAATAGATTTGCTATACCTTTTAGTATGCAATCTGTGCTAAATATGCATGGGATTTCCAATTACATCTAGCAATCATGTGTGGAAAAACTCTTTCCCAGTTAAATATTGTGAATTGTCTACTTACTGAGCTCCTTCTTGTGGAGGTGCCCAGCTCTGATCAATAAGGTGGAACAAAGAGTCAAAGTACAATATGTAGAACTGCCAGTCGTCAGGGCTGCGGAGAGACACAAAAACATCTTACATACTGAAAATGCATTGCTCAGATGGAACGATTTCGATCCAAAATTGCTCTTTATGTTAAATCACTTCCAAGAAACAGATAGAAAACGTCTCAATGGTGGACTCACTTTTTCAGGAGCAGCTTGCAGGACAGAGCGTTGCACTCGGCCCAGCGCTCCAGACGGCGGTACAGCATCATGCATTTGTTCTCACGGCTCTGCAGTTCACTGGTCAGCTTCTCTGAGGGAGAAAACACCAGGCAAAATGACCAAATGTATAAATAAGAAAAGAAAGAAAAAAAAAAACACTCCATGCAAATGGTTGCACATTATTTGCAATTATATATCTGGTATAATTATTCGAACACAAAAGAAGATACTTTGAAGAACACATCTCAACTACACAGCTGATGGGTGTACTTCCATAGTAAGGTAAAAAAATATATTTTTATTACGTTACATTATCAGTATATTTTATGTTGAACAGAAAAAAGAAATTACTACAGGTTTGGAACAACTTGTGGGTGCGTAAACAATGACAACATTTTCTTTTTGGGTGAACTGTTCCTTTAAATCAGACAGTCCAGCGTGAACAACTGAAATGCCTCTCTGCGAACGGTGCGTTCATGATTAGTTACTGGACAGACACATTGATAACTTTTTGTTGTTGGTGTTTTTAAAGCAAACTCAGCGTCATTGCGCATCTGGTTAAAAACGAAGCTCAGAATCAAAATGAGAATCGCGATGCATCGATTTTTATCTCTTATACGGAGACAAACCCCCATGAGTTGCTGTTCTTGTTTACCTGCTTCTCATCTCTTGTAACTGGCAGCACGTCACACATGCAACACAAAGATATTCAACTGGAAATAACCCAGAATATTCTTTTGAAGAACACCGTGTTTTCACCTCACCTCCAAGTGGCCCCTGAACCACATCCAGTGCCTCCACATATTTGCCCAAACGCTCCAGGATCATGAAGTACAGCTGGACCTGGAGCGGCAGATGGAAAATACATCATAAACTCCATACGGCTGAAATCAGAAACAGATTATTGATACTGAAGTCCTACCTCAGCTTCTGCCTCTATTTTCTCCTCCTTGACCATTTTTTCCACCATACGCTCAGCCAGCGGCAGGAACATGGTCTGAGAGAGCTTCTCGTCTTGTGCTGAGATGGCCTGAAACACAAATTGCATTGATGATGTTGTTTTATTTTGTTCTGCATGAGTTCCTCTCTGCTATGCACAGTTTATGTAAGTGAGAAAAAACATCACTGTACCTGCATCACCAAGCTCATCACTGACCAGAAGTAATAAGGGTTTTTTGGGACAATTTTATACAGCGCCATTCCAGCCTGTCAGAATTGAAAGACAAAAGTCAGTCTTTAAACACAAACATATATTTTAGAGATTCATGATTAACTATGCAACCCTACTAAAACTACAATCGATTCTAATGTGCATTTGGGAACAACCAACATCCGAAAATTAAATGCAAATTGAAATGGCTGTTGTCAACAAAAAGAGAAGCTTTAAGGGCCTGTGGTTTACCAACAAAATAGAAGCTAGATGGTATAACATTTGCAAATGCATACATGAAGCAAAAAAAATACTTCAACTTAAAAATAAAATAACTACAATATTTTTCAATAAATACTTGATATATAATTATACTTTAAAGTGGATATTGATCTTCATTTGGTTTAATATTTTTGCAATAATAATAAGGGCTCCCTGTGCTTTTGCACTAAAATCCACTAAAAAACTTTTCATTTGATGTTTGAAAATGCATAAATAAAGCCAAAAAATAATAATAATAAATAGTATTATAGTATTAGTAATAGTATTTATTTTTTAATAATTTTGCAATTAAAAATAATAAATGAATAAAAAATTAAAACAACAACAATAATAATAATAAAAATAATAATAATAATAATAATGGCTCCCTCTGGTTTTCCAGCAAAATTAAAGTTAAATTGTTTAATATTTAAGACATCCATAAATAATATTATTATTATTATAAAACTTTAATACTAGATTTTTTTATATTTTAAAGAGAATAAGTAGCAATATATCTTAATTCCTATTTTGTTGATTTTTTTAATAGTAATAAACAACAATAACAACAATGCTAACTATTATTATTATTACTTTACTATTATTATTACCGTGATACTGATATATAGTCTATTTTTTTTTTTTTTTTGAATTTTGCAGCCCTACAAACAGCCACAGCAAACCTGGAGCTTTTTTTTTTTTTTTTTTTTACTGAATTAACAAATTATAAACTTTTTTTCCCCCACAAACAATGCAGCCCTGATATATTTTTTAAACAGGATGCAAACACTGATCACAGAGAGGACACAAACAAAACCTGTTGCATTTTCTTGTACTCCCCGACCCGGGCGTAGGCCATAAAGAGGTGAGAGTGGTACTCCTCGCTCGCTGGAACTTTCCGGACTGCAGCTTCATAAAGCTTGGTCACCAACTCGGCTGTAGACAAAGTTTTTGGGTTTGTGCTCCATGTCAATTTGCATATTAAAAGCAAACATACTCTGAATGGCATTTCGGTTCCAGTGAGGACAGAAAAATGAAATTCATAATTTGTTAGCATGAGGTTCTGTGTCTGTTCTTTCAACACTCACGCCGGTGCATTTCTCTGTAGAGGATGGTCAGTGCTTGCAAAGAGTTGTCGTCTGTGGGTTCGAGAACGGCCACTTCCTGCGCCAATGTGAAGGCTTCATCCTGTCTGCCGGTGCGCTGCAAACCGATCGCCTTCAAGACCTGCCAAACAAGAGCAAAGCATGAGTTTGGAGCTAAATCATTGATCTAGAAGATCAAATTCATGATGTTTTTTTCTGTGTTGACCACGGTCCACAGTATCATGTGAAGAATGACGTGAATCCATCAGTTCTGCTAATTCTTTGTGACAATCAGCTTGAGCGAAACAAAATTAAACTGGACGCTGTGTTTGCTGGGACTGCATGAATAATCCATATAAAATCTAAACCACAATATGGCTTAGTGCAATTGTCAAATGCATGTTCAAACAAAAGATTTAGCTTTGTTTTTCTGCCAAAGTAAAACTTGATTGTTTAATGCGTGAACATGAAGAAATTATTACAGCTGCAAGTACTGCAATTTTACAGTTGTACTGTCAAATTATAATATTTGTAAATAATTTTTACAGTAACATTTGTTTTTTATATTTTACAATATATTATTATATTTTATTCAATAAATTTAATGATAGTAATAATAATAATAATAATAATAATATTGTAATGAACATTTTATTATTTTATTGTCATATAAATATTACAATATAAAATCTAATTACTGAAAAAAAAAATATTGTTGCCAAACCTGCAGCTGTCTAAAAACATAAAATAATATAAAACAAAATAAAGCATTTTTAATCACAATCTCTATCGGAAGAATTTTATAAAATCAAAATTTTCCCACGCCAAAGTTGAGCCCTAGTGTTTCCTATTAATATGACGAGCTGGTCATGGAGTTCTGGAGTAAAAAATAAATAAATAAAAAATAATAATTCACACACCTTTGCACAGTGCAGATCTTTGTGCTTCTTGAGCAGTTTGTCAGCCTGCTGGATTGCCATCTTGTTGTTGCCATTGTCCAGGTAATCTAGAAGACAAAAACATGTTCAATACAACAAAACAGCACTGGGGAGGAAGTTACTAACATCTTTGACAATTACCAAAGACAATAACCATGTGTTTCCATCATTAAAGTGTAAAATAAGACTGATAAACCTTATGACTCTAAACTGCCAGTCTCACATCACTAGGCCAATACATCATTAGAATTTAAAGTACGCATGCAGGTACAAATCAGTTTCTTTATGGTCAATAGAAAACTAAATGCCACAAGAAACCTCGAGTAACATTATAGGTGAAGAAAATGCTACAAAAAAAGAGAAATATGACCCTTTCAAAATAGGTATTACGGGGAATTTGTACATCCAGTATACTAAACCACAAGTTAGGGTATAAGAGCATTGGTGATCAGGACCAGACGGCTGCAGAAACACACACAGACCCCTGACTGTGAGAACGTTCTCTCACCGGCTGCTCGATGCGATCCGGAGTGCATGAGCCCCCTCCCCTCCCATAAGTCTCTGCTAAAAGAACACAGGGCCATGTCTGACGACAGCTGAATGCCAAATTTAACCAGGCCAGACTGTAGTTTAAGTCTTTCGACAAGAGAACACTTCCACGTGAATAAAGGGTCATTGATCTATTGATTGTGATAAACCTCACATGCACAGAGTGGCATCTCTAGTGTAGCAGAACAATAGCGAATCATTAATCATTAAAAAATAAAAGTAGTATTATAAAATCTGCTGTTTAAGTCAATGCAATTTGATGCACATATCTGCAGAGTCTGAACTTAAGAACCTGGAATTATGTTTAAAAAAACTGCAATGATTAATTCTGTCCCTGGTTGCTATTAAAACATTATATAATGAATTGAATAATATAATTAAATATAAATGTATTTAATAATCTAATATGATATAAAAGAATTTATTAAAAGTTGTGTCTTAAATGTTTATACAGTGGGTTAACTGTTTTAAGTCAATAAGGCAGAATCATATCATGCAATAACCATGCATCTTTACTGACAAGATGCATTGGAAATGCTTATCTTTGTGTTAAATTAGAACAATTATAGACTTAAATATAAATGAATTAATCTCTCTTTCTATCATTTACCTAGCAGGTCTAAGGGAATGCTAGACGGACTTCATTTCTACATGCAAATTGTTTAGTCTTGAAGAAAAGTTCATCAATCTGTTCTTGTTTTTTCTGTATGGAAAACAATGAAAAATAAATGGAAAAATGAAATGATTTAAACCAAAATATAATATTAAATGAACTTAACGCAAAGCTAAATGTTTCATTACCTTTCCACATTAAAGTGTATTAAGGAAAACTAATGTACAAGTATATGACTCTGTACACCAATAATTCATATTTTAATGAGTTTGTGAAGTAAACAGCATAACATACGCATTAATATTTTGTTAAATGCACAAGCACTGACATACATACACTCAGACATACAGTAAGATATCATATGTTGGAAGATAAAACACAAATGTCAGTGGTGTCCCACAAGGCTATGCACTAAGACCAACAAAGTTTTAGGGTTCAGGCATTTAAAGCCATTTAAAGGGCATTTCTGCACAGCTTTGGAGTAAATTTCCCAAATTAAAACGCAATACCTCAAAATAATATTAACAAAGAGACTTACAATTAATCTCTGGAAGACAATAAGCGGGTCTATCTTCAGATCATTTAGCCACAAAGCTCAGCTTTATGCATCTATAATGTAACCACTCAAGTTATTACAGCATTAATAAATTATTAAGCATGTAAAGCATCTGTCTGAGACTCTATACAAATAAAAACCCATAGAAAAAAATAAAGCACAAATGGCTCATATTGAGTCTGTTAATCTCTTTAACCTTTCAAGAAAGTAATGGGCTGGTTGATCAAATTAAATCAATGATATCTGGATATTTAAACAGTATTTCAGTGTTTAGATGGGCTATAAACAGGCTTTATTTTACCGATTGAAACTTCAGCGTGTGACCGCGTGAGGACGCACTGTCATCCGGCGCCGCAGCCGAACCGACACCGCGGCTTCAGCTCCACAGGCCTCACCGGCTCTCCACAGCTCCTGCAGCCCTTTACTACTCTCGAAAACGCACAGGGCGGTCCTAAAGCACTAGTCAGACCAGCTAGGTTTGTATAAACTCAGGAGTGTGATGTGAATCTTACCGTAAATGGGTCGCAGTCTCCTGTCGTTAGGGTCTTGCACATGGCCCCTCGCCGCCATGATGGAGCTGATCAGGATTAATTGGTGCGCATGCGCAGAGCGAGCACTCCGGAAAGACTTTAACAGGAGCCTGGAGTCGTGTGTGTCAATGTAAAAGACATATCTGTAATTTTTTGTTTAAGTTTATTTGTATTGCGCTACAAATTTTACGATACAAATCATTACAAAACAACTTTACAGAAAATTACGTTTCTACAATAATTAGTAGTAGCTTATAAGTGATGACTGTCAATTTGTTCGCATATGACAGGATTTTTCAGAAAAAATAATACGGGACATAGTCAGACAGACGATGAACATTATAACCAGCAATTATTATATCTTGCAATCACACTTGTAGCAATATTCAGGGTTAGCATCATCTGGTGTCCTCTGAGGGGTCTTGCAAAAACAATTAGGAAGTACTATGGTGTTTATGGGGTCAGACACCAATGGGGCAGAAAGGGAGTGTGAAAATGTAATTAAATCGATAAATATAGTAAAATAAAATAAAAATAAATAGACAAATAAAATATTTTATTTAAAAATAAATTAAAATAGATAACAATAGACTAAAAATAAAATTCAATAAAAATTGAGTAAAACAACACATAAATAAAAATAGATTATAATAATCATAATAAACAACTAAAATATAATAAAGTTAGAAATTCATAAATATTACATCTACCAGTTGTTATTTGAGTAGAAAATGTAACAATACAATTAATTATATAATAATACAATTTCCAAAGAATATTGAGACTGATTTATAATATAATATTTTTTTTATATTTTTGTATCTGGGCCAAATGATATATTTTGTATTATATATATATATATATATATATATATATATATATATATATATATATATATATATATATATATATATATATATATATATATTATATCTTTTCCATGTATTGTATATATGCATTGTTGCTAACAGGAAATATATTATAGATCATATATTTATAGAAATAGACCATATATTTCAAATAGAGACCTTTGCCTTGAAAACACTTTTCCAATAGAAATGTTTATTGATCATATTTGGACATTGATGATTAATACAGAAGCGCATTTGTTAAGAATGTATTCTCTTGTACACTACAGAATGAAATGAAAATGAAGTCAAATGACAATTTTAATCTAAATGTCAATTTAGGTGCATAAAGTTACAGAAATAACTGTCATTCTCCATCTCCATCAGAACTGTTTGCATCTGCTCGTTTGGGATAAGAGGTGCCCGCTGAACTCATGTGCTTGTCAAGGTCCTCTTCACTGATCTTTCCTTTCTTGAGTTTCTTCAGCAGACGAGTGTCATTTAAAAGCTTCTTTACGTCTTGGTAGTCAAAATCTAAATCCTGTGACCACACAGATATAGCGTTGAGACTTTATAGAATAGTCCATTCGCTACATTTACAACTGAGTTTTCTATTGTTATGCATGTATTTTATATATTTAGTAAAAAAATTTTAGTAAAAGTTTTGGGATTTTAAAGGAATAGTTTACCCAATTTACTCACCCTCAAACCATCCAAGAGTTTTTTTCTTCTTCCACTTTGGAGAAATGTAGCATTGCATCACTTGCTCACAAATAGATGCTTTCTAGTGAATGGGTGTCCAAACAGCTGATAAAAAGATCACAGTAATCCATCAGTTAATGTCTAGTGGAGCCAAACAAATCAAAACAAATCCTCCATTAAGTCATTTTAAACTTCAAACCATTGTTTCTCGCCAAAAGACCTCTATCCATAATATTGCTTGTAACAGTAAAAAAAAAATTCATCTTGTCTGAATCAGGAGAGAAATCTGCACAGATCAAGAACTGTTTACAAGCCAAAACCATTCTAAATCAATATGTGGGGGGATTCTGAGAAGACAGACAACAGGAGATGGACTCATATTTTGCCCAGAGGTGACAGTTTAAAGTTAAAGACGTCTTAATGATGGATTTGTTTCTAACAAGCACACAGCTTTTCACTTCTCAAGACATTAACTGATAGACCGGAGTGCTGTGGATTACTTGCAATGTTTTTATCAGCTGTTTGGACTCTCATTCTGAGAGAATTAGCTTTTATTTTTATATTTCCATTGTAACTTTAGTCATTTTGTTACGTGCTTTTCATTTTAGTTTTTTTTCTTTAGTATTTCTATACTACTATCATTTATTTTGTTTTCAGTTTTAGTAATTTCACTTTAAACTTTTTATTTCAGCGTCAATGTTTTAACGAGTATTCATATTTTGATTTATTTGAGCTTTATTTCAATTCGTGAGCATTATTTTAATAGCTTTAGTTAACAATAAAAACACTGCTTTGAAATGCATTGATTAAAACTAATTGTTGATACTTAGAAAAATTCTTTAATACCTTACCAATTTAAATAAAGCAGTAGCCTACATGACATTAGGCATTTTGTAATTATGTTTGAGTTATATGCATTTCTAATTTATTTTAATAAATTGTGTTATTTCCTATATCAGTATGTTGCCAGTGTTGAGAGTGAGCTTAATTTTTTTTTTTTTTTTCTAAAAGAAAAAACCCTTTTTAGGTTCCTGTGAATTAGCATATATAATATACTCTGTATATGGTTTCTATGCACAATGCATATTTGATCTAAACACACCAATAAATAAATAAATATGCTGAAGTTTAATATTTAATGTTAGGTGTTGGTTCAAATCATTAGGTATGAGAAATAATAAACTATTCCAAGCTTTTGTGAATGTAAAGACTCAAGAGTACACACTTGTGAGCTCAAGTTGATGAATGTCCTGGTAACCTTGCACTGCTCAGTGGGTCGTACTGAAGCACTCAGTTCACTTCTGGTATGGCCATGACGTCTGTGCACACGAGAATCCCACTGCACACATTCATAATGCATTTATTCTTGGTCTATATCTTCCTCTCTGTAAACAGCTAGAAAGGCATCGCACTGCATTACCTCTTCAGCGCCCGGAAATCTGCAAAGATCTTGTTTCGTTTATGCTTCCTCTTACCGTGGATGCATTGGATGCTGACATTACTGATCAAGACTTCCAGAGCTTTACCAAGTACTCCACACAGGCACAGGTGCTGTGGATACAGAGATTAGGATGATGTTAAGATGGCTGAACAATATTAATTACATTACAAAAAATGGGATTAATTAAGCTTTTTTTAAAGTATAAAAAAGCACTCTTGAAAATGCATGCATGTGCATTAGTGAATCAGTCCCTGCTTGTATTTGATAGAGTAAATACTACATAATTATGAGTATCTGATACAGCAATATTGTGAAATATTATTACAGTTTACAATAGCTGTTTTCTATTTGAATACATGTTCAAATATAATTTATTTCTGTGATGCCCAGCTGTATTTTCAGCGTCATTACTGCAGTCTTCAGTGTCACATGAGCTTCAGAAATCATTCAGATACCCGGATTTGCAACGTCTGCAGTTGCTGATATAAGTGTCATGAAATATATTTTATGACTCAAATGATTCGCGAACCCGCTCCGAACTCCCGAACTGATTCAAATGATTCGCGAACCTGTTCCGAACTCCCGAACTGATTCAAATGATTCGCGATCCCCAAACTGACTCAAATGATTCGCGATCCCGCTCCGAACTCCCAAACTGACACAAATGATTCGCGAACCCGTTTTAAACTCCCGAACTGATTCAAATGATTCACGATCCCCAAACTGACTCAAATAATTCGCGAACCCGCTCCGAAATCCCGAATTGACTCAAATGATTCGCGCTCCGAACTCCCAAACGGACTCAAATGATTCACGCTCCGAACTCCCAAACTGACTCAAATGATTCGCTAACCCCCTCCGAACTCCCGAACTGACTCAAATGATTCGCTAACCCCCTCCGAACTCCCAAACTGACTCAAATGATTCGCTAACCCCCTCCGAACTCCCGAACTGATTCAAATGATTCGCGATCCCCATACTGACTCAAATGATTCGCGATCCCGCTCCCGGCTCCCGAACTGATTAAGGCCCGGTTCCCCAAAACGTTCTTATCGCTTTGTAGTTCTTAACCTATTCCTTAACCTCTCTCGTAACCTTATGGCACGATTCCCGACACGTTCGTACGCTAAGTATATCTTCTATACACTTTCGTAAGGTTGGTCCGGACCATTCGTATAAGCTTTCTCTTAGCCTTGTTTGAGCTCAAGACTCTACTGTACAGCAGTCTTTCGAAATCAGCGCAGCGAAGTAAAAGTCAAACTATGGTGTGTTGACAATGTTGTGGCTCAACAATGATTTTATGTTATTTTTTAAGACTCATAATAAATTATGTTCGCAATGGATACAGGCCTATTTATGAAGTTTTTTCTATTTCAGAACTAATATGGTGGTAATTAGCCTAGGATTTTTCGTAATGTATAATTAAAGCGAATTGACAATCAATTTTTGGATAATTAAAATCTGGCAAACAATTTGGCTCTAAATGGGTAAGATCTATAAATGGGTAGCATGGTGGTGTCCAGTAAGCGACTAACTATGGCAGCGATCCAACGTGTCCTTGTACTGAATCAAAGACGGAGCCGGACGCGGAGCCGTTTAGTCCATGTCAATTTTTTTATTCGGCAAAACTTAAGCCCTTTTGACATTTTTTCTGACGTGGCTATATTAAAAAAAATTCGCCTCCCAAGACAGCTCATTATGGAGCTGCAGGACCTTCTCAGACCTGCGCTTGACAGGCAAACGTGGCGGAATTTTGTTTTAAGCCCTGAAGGCCAGCGCTACTTTTTTTTCTTTCTTTCTTTTTTTTTTTTTTTTTTTTTTTTGCTACAGCGAGCTTCATCGAGGTCGTAGGAGAGGGCTACGGCCTAATCAAGAGATGCGTCCACACTGTCACCAACGCCCTTCTGCGCCATGCCGGGGATCGCATCCTGGTAGATGGCACATATCCCTATCGCCAATCCATCAGTGATTGATAAGGCGTACATATCGCGCAAGGGATACGCGGCCATAAACGTGCAGGTTATAGTGGACCATAGGGGTGTGATATCTGACCTCATGGCAAGGTCCAGCAAAACTTAAACTTCCTCTGACGAGAGGCTTGGTGCCCTTTTTTACGTTGCTTCCCCGGCATATTTTGTATCTATCTCTCTCTTTCTCTCTCTGTTCATTGTAGATAGGTTGCTTTTTATTAAAAACATAAACCAATTGCAATCAATACCGCATTAAACATAAGTAACTGCAGCTGCTTGCCAATCAATTCTGATTGTAAAGTACCTTACCATTAATATAAAAGTGTGTTATATAATTTTTATAAGTCGTTAAACCCATGTCAAGAAGCAGCGCAAGTGGCACAACGGGATAAGGAGAACTGGATGATTAACGAGGGATCCCAGGTTAGTCTAACCGTCACAACATATGGTGTGAACATATTACTGACCATTTCATAATTAAATTTATAGTCTATATTCTTCTGATAACTTAAAATATGATAAAATAAATGTTACTATAATAATTTGAGGAACATTTCATTTGCATGGAACGTGTTGTCTTTCTTAACGATGTATTGCACAATCGCGTGAAGTGGAAAATCGATTAATGAGCAATCGATGCCAACTAATTCAGCACCCTCACTTTGGACAGCGCTCTTGTTGCGTCGGACGTAAGAGGCAGCGTGCTAAGAAGCTTCGTAAGGGACACTTCGGGGAACACACTTAGGAACATTAACAACTTTGGTAAGATATATCTTTCGAGGTCTTCTTAGCACGCTAAGAGTTGTTATCGGGAAACCTGGCCTAAAATGATTCACGCTCCGAACTCCCGAACTGACTCAAATGATTCGCGATCCCCAAACTGACTCAAATGATTCGCGAAACCGCTCCGAAATCCCGAATTGACTCAAATGATTCGCGATCCCCGAACTGACTCAAATGATTCGCGATCCCGCTCCGGGCTCCCGAACTGATTAAAATTATTCACGCTCCAAACTCCCGACCGGACTCAAATGATGCGCGAACCGCTCTGAACTCCCGAACTGACTTAAATGATTCGCGAACCACAACTGACTCAAATGATTCGTGATCCCGCTCCGAGCTCCTCAACTGATTAAAATGATCCACGCTCAGAATCAAAAACTAAAGTGGGTTCTGCATCATAAAAGCTGTTGTGTTGAGCCCTTAAAAATTTTCCTTTCACAGCTTAAGTATGAAACTATCAACAATGGACAACATAAAACATTTTGAAATAAATAAATGAAAGCAATCTGAATTATTCAGAATCAATTTCGAGAAACATACATACATACATACATACACACACACACACACACACACACACACATATATATATATATATATATATATATATATATATATATATATATATATATATATATATATATATATATAAATGCTGTTTAAAAATGAAATCTATGTTATCATGCTAAGGAGCTGACTGAAAGCCGGCGACTCCACAGTAGAGACAGGCTGCATGTTTTCAACAGTTTCACCTGTATGAGAAAAAACATACAGAGAATCACTTAAGACACTTTGCTGTAGACCCATTCCACATAATAATATTCATTAAAACTGTATGTTAACACGTAGGAGCTTGCTGCATGAATCCGTGAGTAGGCTACAGTTTACAAATCCATGGGAACGGATTGAGAAAGTGTGCGCGCAGATTGTGAATTCTCGGGTACACATTTAAAAACCGAGGGTACGGTTTACAAAATCTGAGCACACGGAATGGAAATTCCCACAGTGCGTCTTCGTGATTACAGTGGTTGGCAACCACCAATCCTACAATGCGTCGCTGCTGCAAATAGGTTAGGCTGCACTTCAGTAAAAATGAATTACATTTTTTTTTTTAAGTAATGGACAATGCACCATATGGTAACGGTAACAAGAGTTAATTTATTTAAAAAGTAATGTGTTACTAATAATGCGTTACTGCCCAACACTGTTAACATACATGGAAAATAAACCACTGTTTCAAAATGTGTGTGTTTTCTGCATGAGTGTGTGTAATGTGCATTATAGAACAAAATGTCAAGCATCGTCAAGTTTTTTACATTATTTGACTCATTAATTGAATAAAATAGAAAAACTTGAGGGAAGCGGCGGGGAATTAATCTTTATTAGTCAGGTTTTGTCTTCACAACTAAACCACTCTATTCCCAGAGAAAGACAGAACTGAAAACTTAAATAACGTGTTTCTTGAGCTGAGATTGATTCAGAGGATTTTCTATTTTATATATATATATGTGTGTGTGTGTGTGTGTGTGTGTAAATGTATATATTATACTTAAGAAGCTCATTAAACAAAATTTGGAACTCATGTCCACAATTCTTTTTTGTGTTGTGTCATTAGTTGTGTCTTAATTTTATTAATAATTATTACACAAATAGTATTTTAAAATTACATTTCAAATTTTTTAATTTTTCTCTTTAATTTACTATTAATTTATTTTTCATTTTTGTCTATTCTGTATTATTCCACCCTTTATATTACATATTCTTCTTGCTATTATTAACCTATTGTTGTTCAGTTATGGTATTATGGTATTATTCATATTATACATATAATTTTATTCTATTATAAATCTATTATATCACATACCGGTATGTTATTGTACTGTTGTACTCGCTTTTTTCACTTTACTTTAAGCTGTACTACATATACTTTTTAATATAACATATCACTTTTACTATATTTTTTACTGTGCACTGTATCAGTGCATATTTTCATTTTCACTGGATCCATAGCCTCATCAGTTACATGTTATTATTTGTTGTGGAGTTCATCTGTAGGCGATAGTGCAATCAAAATAAAAGCAGACTACAAGTATGTCACTTTTTGATTTGTATTTACTTGTTTTATTACATTTTCTCAACGATAGTAAATTATTAGTATTTAAAGATGTATTATTTAGATTTTATCCCAGTATTTCAAAGGGAATGAGCTGTGTTCTGACCTGAGACACAAGAAAGAGAGAAAAAAAAAGAAAGAAAAATGTTGGGATTGAACACAGAGAAAGCAATAAAACAACTACATATCAAGTAATGTACATAAATTACATTACATGAATATGTCAAAATTATACTAAATTAACAGATTTGTAAACCGAAAAAATCAACAAGTGAGACAAATGTGAAGGTGAAGGTGAGGTGAATTAAAAAAAAAAAGCTTTCAATTAATATTTTTGCAAACCTAACTAAATAACTGGAGGCAAAGTTTTTTTTAACTGCACGTAGATCACAAACCTCTGAAATCGGTTGATAAATGTGAACGTTATTGTGTTTTTATTCACTAAAAAAAGCAGTTCCCCCGTTTACTTTCATTTGTTTTAAGGCAGTCATGCCCTCACCAACATGGCGGACGCGTTGACGTATCGCGGCAACGGCTCAAAGCGGCCAATGAGGCGTCTAGGTATCAGCGCTGAGAAAAGACCTAGCTTCCACGTGACTACGTAATCGATATTATATTCACACAGCGGCCTCGACAATACATGAAAAAAAAGATACAAATACATAATTATCAAATACGTCAGTTAGACTTACATTTTATCTGCGAGTTTCCATGTTGTGCATCCCAATCTACACAAACAATAAAAAGGGAGACATTTTAAGAACGTTTCATGTTTATTAAATCAAATCCATATTTGACATACATATTCGTTGAACTTATGAGCTTTACAGTTTTATCATCAGTTCACCAGTAGTCTTAGCCAAATTATTTAGCATTTTCTTTAATTTAAGAGTTGGTTTAGACAACAAAAACAGTACAAAACTACATAAAGTACTTCCTGTGTGAAGAGACTGAAAACAAATTGGGCCTAAACGTTTAAAAAACACACCAGAAAAACTGCAAAAGTAACTAAGCAGTCATTTTACCGCTTCACCAGCATCAGGTTTAAATATGAGCCATGGAGGTTGTTGTAGGCATAACTAAATCTGATAATGAGCAGTGAAAATACATGAAATGTGCTGGCGGTGATATTTCATGACACATATATCAGCGACCGCAGACGTCCCATTCGCTCACAGCATTGTTCATGTTATGGTTTAATTACATCATGCTATTTCCATTTTCTTGTATCGGGGCAATACCACATCATCACCTTTACTTCATTCTCAGAGTAATGTGCAATTGTAACAGTACTGGAGAAGAAACAGAAAGCAAAAAACAAAACAAGTCAGGCTAAAACAAACTCAGTTAATTCATTCAAAATCACACCCTTTACCAAAACAAACAATGAAGAGAACTACAACTGGGGCAAAGAAAAACCAACACACAAACTGGTGGACTAGCGGACAACCAAGTTCTTTCCATCTCTGTTGAATTGGACATCCAGTTCATACAACTGGTAAATCTTGGACTCGATGCGTTTATGTTGTGGAACACAGACAGGGTTTTATACGACTCTCCGCACTTCAAAGAATCTCTTCAGGTAGTAAATCTGTCCGAGGGTCATGGCCACCAGCACCAGAGCCTCAAAGAAGGACCACAGCACCACCCTGCTGTTCGTGTTGTCATTGACTAGAGGACACAGACACAATCAGACAGCAAGGTCAAAATGGATCAATTAATGAATAAAACAGTAATAATTCAAGGTCAATTTAAATATGCATTTTAGCTGTTTGTCATGCCAAATAAAAATTATTAAATAATTCCAATGTCCATGTAAACACAAATGCGTCCAATAAATAAATAAATGAAACAAATGGCCATTTCAACAATTATATTTTTTGCTGGGTTCACGTCATGTCGAAATAAACATTTTTAACCATTTAAACATGCATATTATAGATGGACTCATGTACAGCCATAATAAAATACTACTAATAATTATTATTTTTAAAAAGCCATTTAAAACATGCAAAACTGAAATTAAAATAATAATATTTTAAAAAGACATAAACATACATATGGCAGGGTTAATGTCAGGTAAAAATTACAATAATAATAATAATAATAATAATAATAATTCAAAGGGCATTTAAACATGCATCTTATAGCTGGATTAATGTACTGCCAAAATAAAATAATACTAATTAATAATTATTATTTTTAAAAAGTCATTTAAAACATGCAAAACATCATAGCTGGGTTCATGTAGCATTAAAATTAAGATAATAATAATATTTCAAAGACTATATAAACATTCATATGGCTGGGTTCATGTCAGGTAAAAATTACAACAACAACAATAATAATTCAAAGGGCATTTAAACATGCATCTTATAGCTGGGTTAATGTACTGCTGCCAAAATAAAATAAGCCATTTAAACATGCACAACGTTATAGCTGGGTTCATGAAGCATTACAATTAAAATAACAATAATAATAATAATAATTCAAAGTGCATTTAAACTTGCATATTTTTCCTGGGTTCAAAACCCTGCAAAATAATGATTGCTTAACATCCTGAGTCATGACAGTGACTGTGGTCACGTGGTTAGTGCGGATGTCTTACTTGCGCGGTGTATTCTCTCTCGGACCTCCATGTATTCCTGCTCGTGTTTGACTGCGGTCATGGCCACCGCCAGCTCATTGATCATCTCCTCCAGCTTATTCTGATGAGCTGGAAATAAATTAATAGCAATTTACTCGTGATGACTGTATCAACATGCACGCAGCATGCAAATACAAAGCCTCCAATTTTCATAAACCGTATAAAAGTGTGCACGCCTCATGCATGAGTTTACAGGTCATAAACAGCGGATAACATTCATAAAAACACTTACATATAGAGAATAAAAGATAAATACCAGAATGGCATACAGTTAAAATTCAAAACAGGCATTGAGACCTTCAAATAAACCTCTACTATGGTAAAACACAACCATTCGTGTTATAGCTGTAAAACAAAATCCACACTGTTCTGTCTTTAGGCTTCAACAGCAGTTTTAGGAGCTCATCAGTGAGTGAAATGTTCAGATCATTCCTCACACAGTCTTTATACACACAGGTGCCAATGTAAGTGCAGATGCTGTTAGATTTCAGTAATAAAACTCAACAAATGTTATCTATACAGATCTGTATGGTCTATTCCTACCATCCCAGCTGTCACCACCTCCTGAACAGGGAAGAAAGCCATGTTAGAGGCAAAAAAAACCCATGTTAAAACATACATTCAGCACTGTAGAAGTACAAAATAATATATTAAAATTAGTGCTGTAAACCGATTAATCACATCCAAAATAAAAGTTTTTGTTTATATAATACGTGTATATTCATTATGTATATATATATATATAAATAAAAACATGCAATTTATACATTATAAAAATAAGTTGTTTATATATTAAACATTTATAATATTGTAAATATTTCAAAATATATACTGTATATGTGCATTTAAATATACATAAATACACACACACGTATGTATGTATAAGTAAACAAAAACTTATTTTGGATGCAATTAATTTTTTGATGACAGCACTAATTAAAATAAAAAAATAAAAAAAGACTAATTTTTGAATGGAGATACAATTATAGCTTCCAATTATTATTATTTTTGAATTCTATTTTAGAATTTTTCATTTTCATTAAAGTAACTTTGTATATGTCTATATCGTTTTTGTTCATATTCATGCCTTATGAGATGGAAATAATTTACTCAATGATTACATCAACACATTTTCATTTTAAACTTTTAGAAATATTTTTGTTGATTATTTTATTTTCGTTTTAAAATTTTAGTTATTTTAGTTGGTCAAATCACACTAAAATAAAAATAGAAATAACTAGCTAAAATGAAACGTTTTTTGACATTCGAGATGCAGTTACTTTTATTTCATTTCTTTTTTTTTTTGTCAACTATAATAATCCTGATAAGGCCTAAAGAAATCAATTTCAAGGCAACTGAAACATTGTAGAACTGGGTAGAAAACCTAACATTCATTATAGAGGTTTCCACAAATACTTTATTTTCCATGACTTTTCCAGTTTCCCGAAAGCTCCCAGGTTTTCTGTGACCGTGAGAACTCTGCCATATGGAGCAAAAGAGAGAAAGAAAGCCCTGCATCAGTCCATGTGCTCACCCTCTGTCTCCATGTCCTGTCCTTTGGGTGCCTCGCCGATGTCGATGGTGAACATCACAATCTTCGGGGTCATGGTGGACATCTTGTTGCTGAAGCAGAACTTGTAGGTTCCGTCCATATGAGCGGCTACAGAATACTTCCCGCTGGACTCGCGGTCTCCTTTATAGATCTGCTTCCCGTCCGGACCCGTTATCTGTTCAGGACAAACAATACATGAGGCATTGACAGGTGTTCACAACTTCACAAAAACCCACAGATAGACACTATTAACAGTTAACAATATACGTGTGCATATACACTGCTGGCCAAAATGAATAAAACACTAGTATTTGCAACAGCTAAAAACAGTCTTGTAGATGTAGCCACAGTTCTTCTGGATTGAGTCTGTCTCAGTTTGTTCTGATCTTCATGTTATTCCAGACAGACTGATGATGATCAGATCAGATCTCTGTGTGGAGCACTGGCTGCTGTCAGACAGAAATCTCACTAGATTATTACAATGCATGGCAAAAATTTATATTTAGGAATGCAATCTGATATTTCCTAATGACACAATACAGCAAAAGATCTGACTTAAAATCAATTTTAGCGGCTGGAAATAGTAGTGTTCTCATCATTTTGGCCATCACTGTATATATGGGGCTTTAAAAATAACTAAAAAAACTTTTGGATTACAAATGGTACAAAACTAAAATCATGGTAATAGCGCAGTCATGTTATTTGTGTTTAACAACCATCTGGTGGACGCAAAATAATGACCAAACAAAACCAGAGTACTCTTTCTTTCACCTTTACCCTTCTAAACGTTATCAACAAATATCAACAATAACCAACGTTAAGACTGTATAAAATCTAGTTTGTATGCAATAATAATCACTAATTCACTTCCGGCTTCATCCACCATCTGGCGCGCGCAGAGAGCGACACCTGCAAACTCCATTATGGCTTATCGTTAATCATCAATGACATTTATCAATACAACAAGTACATTTTGATGCTCACCTCCACGTCGATGTCCAGAAATCCTCCCTCGGCGACCTCAAACATTAGGCCCATTTTGGTGCCCGAGTTCACGCGCTCGTAGAAACACTCCTCCGCGTGAGCGTCGATGCTCACAAAATAGCCGCTCGCCGTGTAAGACAGCGCGCAGAGGATCACGACGAGTTCCGAGAACGTAAACATGTTTGGTGCGCTGTATTAGTGGAGGATAAAACCCATAAAAGAGACTTTACGCCGCGCTGGACCGATAAAGGCGGAGACTGACAAGCGCTAGCTGCGCTGCTGACGATGCCACGTCAAGATTTAGACGAGTCGTCCGAACGGACAAAAAGGCGACAACGCCGGATGCAGTTCGCGTTTGCAAAAAACGAGAGCGCGGACACCGAATATATTTTGTAAAACTTTTTTTGTCTTTATTATTTTAGGTATACTGTATTAATGTTTTGATGTTTGTATTGTTTAATACTATATATATATATATATATATATATATATATATATATATATATATATATATATATAAAAATATATATATATATATATATATATATATATATATATATATATATATATATATATATATATATATATATACATCCATTTTTTTTGTAAAACAGACGATACATACATTGACTAGAATTGTCAGTATTGTAACTAAGTACAGAAACTATTTATTTTATTATATCTATACAGAATTATTTCGGGGCGATTTGGCTTTTTTGTTAAAAAAGAACACAAAAACAATACAAAGTACAAAAAGTTTATTTTTCTTTGATAATGGTGGTTAAAATGTATTTTAATTTGAATTAAATCTAATATATCAATGTAATATTATTAAAAAAGTAGCCTATATATTACTACAATAGAGATAATTGTTTATCCACAAAGGTGAAAATAGAATAAATAAAATAGAAATAGAAATATGACACTACCTTCATTATTTTACTAGAAATAGCGAAACAAAAACACTGTAACATATTACAAAGCCTTATATCTATCTTTTAATTGATTTGTATATTTTTCGTTCTCTGTTAATATTATTGCAATATGTTTATCTTAGTATTTGATTTTCAATAATTGTTGTTTTTATGGTTGTATTTGAGTAGGTGTTCAAAATGTTGCAATAATAAAAATGAAAGGGGCAGTGATATGCTTTAGTGATATCCTTTTATTTGATATGTTTAAAACTATTTTTTTTTAATGACAACACTTTTTATATTTATTCTGTTATATTCACTATACCGACCGTTGTATGGTATATACTATTTTGACCTTTATATTTAATGTTTACAAAATAATTTTATTTTATAATTCACATAATTGCTTTAAAATGTTATTTAACCTAAAATCATGATAATGACAAAAAATAAATAAATACAATTAAAATCTAATAAAAAATTTTTGTTCTGTTGTTCTTGGCTCCGCCTCTAGAGGGCGCGTCAGTGAGGCGCGTCGCGCGCTGTGTGTCGCAGCTTTGGTGACGTTTTTCCAATCGACTCCAGAAACTCTCCGCCGCCGCGGCCTAGCGTTCCCGCTCCCTTTTCCCGTTATTTTCTTCACTCATGTCCGACTGTCCGAACCCAAACCGAGCGAAACCCGCTGCCTTATGACGCGCTGACCACGGGACGGTCGATTTAAACGCAGTTTTTTACCCGGAAAGCGAGTGAAATAACAGTAAACAGACTGAGGGAGCGATGACATCCCGAAGGTGAGGAACAAGCCAAAACAAACCTGATATTCTGTCAATTTCTCATTTATTTTACATGTATTATCACTGTCGGACATCCTATTTTTATGATAAATCAAACAAATGTTTGTTTTTACGTGTTTCAAGTGTGTACAATTCGAAAATAACGTGATTAATTGAAGTTTTAATGATTTAAACCCAACAGGGCGAGACTAAACATGTTTGAGTCTAAAAGACGAGCTACTTTGAAATCACTGATTTTAGGATATTGAAATCTGTTTAATGATCTTGTTTCATATCTGCTGATAATAATTGGCAGGCCATATTGTAGATTTAACCACAAATAGGGATGTTCAACTGGAAAATGACATGACAGATGTGTGGTTTGAATTTGTTTCTTTTTGTAAGTTAGTTATTGGGGTCATCTGCAATGTAATCTGCATTATAGATAAAAAAAGAGGAATAGATGTCGGCATAATTCATCATATAAGCAAAACGAAATACACATTTAAAACTGGCTTAATGTCATAGCAATAGAAAAAAACTGTTGAAGCAAACTTTACTTTACAAAACATTTGACAACATATGATTTGTGTAGCATTTGTGACTTGCAATCGTTTTGTTGTCACTGTACTGTATTGCACTATAATATCTAGGGTTATTGTAGATAAAAAAATAAATAAAATGAAAAAATAAAATAAAACACAAAATACTTTTTTTCAGCTGGTTGCAGAGGCCAAATTTCTTATTTTAGTTTAGTTTAACTTGATGTACAAAAATAACCAAAACTAAAATGGGAATAAAAATTAATAAAATATATATATAAAAATGCATCAAAATGATTAAAAATTTTAAACAAATGACAATAAAAACAGAAAATATAAAAATGTATCTAATTCAAAATATATATAAAAAAAACTGCTTAAATGACAAAACACAACCGAATTACTAAAACTATAAAAAAAAAAACCCCAAAATGACTAAAGCTGTAACGAAAATTACAATAAAATATAAAAATTAATCTAATTCAAAATATTGTTAAAAACCAAAAACTACTTAAAAGACAAAAACACAACAGAATTACTAAAACTGTAACTAAAATAAAATATATAAAAATGCAATAAATTCAAAATATTATTAAAAACAAACAAACAAAATTAGTAACAAAATTACTTCACAGATCTCTTTCTATTTAATGTTCTATTATGATTTTATTTTTGAGCTGCATCTCTTGCATTTGATTCTGAATGATCTTTTTTTTCATATGATGGATTCTATTATTTAAGTAAATTTCTGCAGAGGTATTGCTTGTTGTCTAAAGTGTTAATGCCCACACTCAGTATCTGATGTGATGAAGTGTTGACTGTGTAGTGTTTGTGTTGTGTCTGTAGATGGTTTCACCCCAACATCACAGGAGTAGAGGCGGAGAACCTTCTCCTCACTCGTGGTGTGGACGGCAGTTTCTTGGCCCGTCCCAGCAAAAGCAACCCTGGAGACTTTACGCTGTCTGTCAGGTAAGAGGTGACGGACAAATCGGGATTTAGACTGGGAATGTTAATACAAAATATCATGTTTTATGCACTTGACTGCATTGTAAAATAACCTGTTGAATTTAAATGTTAAAAAGTAAATAAAAAAGGGCAGAAATTTGTCGTAAAATACTGACAGTGTTTCCGTTTTCCTATTATGTGCCTGTATATTTAACAACTGTATATCTTTAAGTGATATAATGTTAATACACCTCTCTACGTGAATTTCAATCTAAACGTTTTACCTTAAAAAGTACTGATATCCATCATAAAATGACAGTACTGTGTGGTTATGTCAGTGTTTAGGTGTTTATGAGACTTGGTAGCTTAATATATCCACGTGACTCTTTCAGTTTTGATCCCCTTAAATGAAAACCCTTTACCGTTGATTACTCAGTACTAAAGTCAAAATTAAACGTTTTTATGATTCATAGCCAGTGGACAAATATAAATTTATTGTGGAGCCCTTCTATAAATTATATAGCAATTCATAATTTTTACTTGCAAAACCATAATTTTTTCGACCTCTATTATAATTTTCACTGTAGATGACAAGGCAATTTAGTCATGTAAATATTTTGCATGTACATTTAGTGACACATTTTACACTAATCTGAAGTTTTATGCAGACTGAAGTGAAGCTCTTCTCTTCACTAGGCGAAATGGAGCCGTCACCCACATTAAGATCCAAAACACGGGAGACTATTATGACCTGTACGGCGGAGAGAAGTTTGCCACCCTGGCTGAGCTGGTGCAGTATTACATGGAACATCACGGACAGCTGAAAGAAAAAAACGGAGACGTCATTGAGCTCAAATACCCTCTCAACTGTGCCGATCCCACTTCTGAGAGGTGAGCGCGAGCCTAGCTCATTATCTGTCTGTGCTTTCATGATATTGTGTTTTATAGGCCTTTTTATTGGCGTCTGAACCCGAACAGACTCCTCAGACATTGTCCTTTATTTTTCTGCAAGGTGGTTTCATGGTCACCTCTCTGGTCGTGAGGCCGAGAAGCTGTTGACAGAGAAGGGCAAGAATGGAAGTTTCCTGGTGAGAGAAAGTCAGAGTCACCCAGGAGATTTTGTGCTTTCGGTACGGACCGGGGACGACAAGACGGACACCAGCGACGGCAAACCCAAAGTCACACATGTCATGATACGCTGCCAGGTAAAGTTCACTTACACTTTTGACTTGCATGTCAAATGTGTTTTTTTTATTTATTTAAAAAGGGGCAAGGAGGGTTAACTAAGTGTTGAAGAACAAAATGAATGTTTCTACATTCATCTGCTCTTAAACCATCACTGTTAAATAAACAAATATATACATGCATACCTATTTATGCATGTATTTATTGATCAGCAATGCTTTAGACATTTAGGCTAAAAGGCATTCTTGTGTTTATTATGTGTTATTTAATTGTTGTTCTTGGTCTATATTGGACACTTGTTTGAATTGGTTGATTTAGTTGTTTAACTGTTTTGTGTTATGTAATTGGGCTATAACCATTATTTTTTCAGCATGATCTGAAGTATGATGTTGGAGGTGGGGAGAAATTCGACTCCCTCACAGATCTGGTGGAGCATTACAAGAAAAACCCAATGGTGGAAACACTGGGGACAGTCCTGCAGCTCAAAACAGGTGTGCGATTGACCATTTAAGTAAAGATGCATTTAGAAATGTATTTGTGAATCACAAAATTGTATGCTCAAATGAATACACTTACGCACAATAGATTTGGGTCAGTTTATTATTTTTTTATATACTTTTTTATTCAGAAATGATGCTTAAAATTCAGCGTTGCATCACAAGAATAAATTTTTTTTAAATACATATTCAAATAGAAATTAGTTATTTGAATTGATAATAATATTTCACAATATTACTGTTTTTATTGTATTTTTGATAAAAAAAATGCAGTCTTGGTGAACAGGAGACTCTTCTTTCACTACACATTTTTGAACACTTACTTGAGAATTGAACAAGATTCTTCCTGACATGAGTTTTTCAGATGCAGTGTTATGTTTCTTGCAGCCTCTGAACACAACCCGCATCAATGCAGCAGAGATCGAAATTCGGGTTCGAGAGCTCAGCAAGCTGGCAGAGACCACAGATAAGGTCAAGCAGGGATTCTGGGAGGAGTTTGAGGTGAGAACCAATCAGCACCCAGTTTAGTGCCAGATTAAGCAGTGATCTGATTAACTGATCAATCAATGTATTCAGAAAAGGGTGGAGTTCTGACGATCATTTTTAATACTGTGTCCACAGACGCTTCAGCAGCAGGAGTGTAAACTGCTGTACAGTCGCAAAGATGGCCAGCGGCCAGAAAACAAAAACAAGAACAGATATAAAAACATTCTTCCCTGTGAGTGAACACCATCATCATCATCTTCATCTTGCAGGACTCTGAGTCACATGTACCACATGAGCCATCAATATCAGTAATACTGTTTTCTCTGTGTCTCCTCCTCTTCCTCAGTCGACCACACGCGAGTCGTGCTGACCGACGGTGACACGAACGAACCGGGCTTGGACTACATCAATGCCAACATCATCATGGTAATAAAGGTGCCTTCAAGTCCTATCAGAGCGATTGAAAGTTTGTGTAGTAACTTTTTCTCTGTTTGTTCCCAAGCCTGAAATCGAGACTAAGAGCAACAACTCCAAGCTGAAGAGGAGCTACATCGCCACACAGGGCTGCCTGCAAAACACCATCAGTGACTTCTGGAGGATGGTGTTTCAGGAGAACTCTCGAGTCATCGTTATGACCACGAAAGAAGTGGAACGGGGAAAGGTGAGGTGTTTCCCAAATTCTGGACCAGTTACAGACATTTTCCTTCTGGTTCATGCACTGATTTTTGTGTTGCTGAAAGAAATATCTAATCATGCAGACTTTGACCCAATTTAAACACATCTCGAATGGTACTAAAATGACTATTTCTGAACTTAAAATGAGTTGCCAAACGTAGAGCTGCAAAGTTTGGACCAAAATCTATTGCTAATTTATTTAGTAGTTCTTTATTTATGATTCAAATTGAAATTTTAAAATAAACTAAAACAATAAAACATGTTCATGACTTAAATACAATTTTATATAAAACATTATTTTGGCTAGTTTATTCATTAAATTATGTAGTTAATTTAGTTCTTAATGAACTAAAATACCTAAACTAAAAATGCATAAAACTAGGCTAAAAATAGTGAAAGCTATAATATCTGTGATTGTTTGTAGGGATGCAAAATTTGCCTTATATTTGAATATGATTTAAATATCAATACAATAATGGTAATAAATAATAACAATAACAACAACAACTAAAGAATTTAAATAAAATCTAATACAAAATGGCAAAATTTCACTGTAAAATAAAAAAGTCTAGTTATAGAAATACTTTTCATTTTACAGAAAAACATTAACATTACTATACTAATATTTATAGCTGTCTTAACTTTCAAACCTTGTTATTTATTAAAGACTTTAAAGTTAATTTGCTGACGACTAGTGTTTCAGAGGGGTGGAAAAATTCCAGTAAATTTCTAAAACTTTCAGAAAGTTTCAAAACATTCTGGAAATTTACTAGAAATCTTCCACCGAAATTTTGAGAGCTGGTTGGCACATATTTTTCATTCTGAAATATCTAGCGCATGTATTTATTGAAATAAATCACAGCCTTAGTTGATTTGATAGTTGCACGAAGCCATATCCAGGATTGTATTAATAGTTCATTGCTTGCTGAAATATTCTGAGATGAATAGTGTTTTTCTTCACAGAGTAAGTGTGTGAAGTATTGGCCTGACGTGTCTGCGCTGAAGGAGTACGGAGCCATGCGTGTGCGGAACGTGAAGGAAACAGTGGCGCACGATTACACCCTGCGAGAGCTGAAGCTGTCGAAAGTTGGACAGGTAAAGTCAACCGAAATGCTAACATCAACACAGAATGCAGGAGTCTTTCTCTAACACCTGGGCTCTGTCTGATCTTTTAGGGTAATACTGAGCGTACAGTGTGGCAGTATCATTTCCGCGCCTGGCCTGACCACGGTGTGCCCGGAGACCCTGGAGGCGTGCTGGACTTCCTGGAAGAGGTCAAAATGAAGCAGGAGAGCATAACCGGGGCTGGAGCCATCGTGGTGCACTGCAGGTTATGAGAACACAATCTAAAACTAAGGGTTCTGTGGATCTTCAAATGGCTTAATGCACCCTTGCACATATTAAGGCCTTGAATAAATACAGAAAGTCTTAAATTCATGGTTGCATGCACTGCAAAAAAATGAAAACTCTCCAAAGTATTTTTGTCTTGTTTACAATAATAATATCTAAACATCCTTAAATGAAACTACATTTGCTTAAGTTTTGATGTCTAGAGAAACTGAACAAAATGAAGCATGTTTATGGTTAAAACAAGAAAAAAAAAAGTCTATGAAGAATTAATGTTTTCCCTTTGAATCAAGTTGATTTTTCCGAGCCCACTGGTGGATATTTGCTCTAGTTTTAACCATAAACTCAATGCATTTTGATCGGTTTCACTTGTCTCAAGACTTGGATGCTGTATTTTCAAACTTTGAATTGTTTCTAATACAGCTCATTGTGTGCTTCCTATACACTGGCATTAAGAAAACATATTCCCTTAAATGTGTTCCTTCAGTTTCTTTCATTAGGTCTTAAATTTAACTTTAAACTCTGCAGGAACCAAGACTTGCATGGGCTGATTTTTAAGATTTAAAAAAATGAAAACAGTTGTGGCATTTAATTCTTTTAGTTAGACATTAAGTTCGACTTTTAGTTTGAAACATTAGTACAAGTACTTTCATCGTCAGGCGAGTGTGTGTGTTGGTTCTAAACTTGTGTTTCTGATTCTCCTGCAGTGCTGGGATTGGACGGACAGGAACTTTTATCGTGATTGATATTTTAATAGACATCATCAGAGAAAAGGGTAAAGTTCCTTATATGTTGATGCCACAGTAGCATCTTTATGTATAGTTCGATCTGACCTGCAGTCTGTTGTGCAGGAGTGGACTGTGATATCGACGTGCCCAAGACTATCCAGATGGTGCGATCTCAGCGTTCAGGAATGGTGCAGACAGAGGCCCAGTATCGCTTCATCTACATGGCTGTGCAGCATTATATTGAGACCCTACAGCGCCGCATAGAGGAGGAGCAGGTGTGTGCGACGCTTATATTCACTGAAGAGAGACATTTCACTCTATTGATATTATAGAGCTGCTGCAAACTGGGCTTTTTTTCATTTGATTTTAAAAATAAGCCTGTGAAATGACGATAGTTATTCTTTTTATGATGATTATTACTGTTACCAAAACATTTTTACAAAGTAAAACGAATCGAGATATAACATTTGTAATATTACTATTACACATTAATATTACACTGTAAAAAAAAAGTATTTAAGAAGAAAATCTTATGTGCATAAAATATGAAATAATATTTTTTTTACAAAACAAAAATGTAAATGTAGTATAAAATTAATAATGTTTAATGTTTAATAAAATTTAAATGTTATTTTACAGAATAGCAAAAATATTATAATATTTAGGCTGTCTTAATTTATTCATTTTTTCTAAACTTTAAACCATATAGCTGTGATACTTTGAAGCTTAACAGATTTATTAATAGAGGAGCAAAACGGTGTAGATATGCCATGTTAAAAACATGAATAAGACTCATGGACGGTTTTGATTGAATAATAATAAAGCTTTTTGTATTCTTCTTATTTGCTCCATGTTTGCTGTGGTTATTTGTAGGGCTGCACAATTTTATTTTATAGCAATATCACTGTAAAACAATAATACTAAATATTGTTTAATTATGATTGTTATTATTATTATTATTTCTACTGCTATGTTAGAAAATTACAAAATATAATAAAAAAATTGAAATATAATTTTTTGTAGTATTAATACTATTTAAATATAAATGGCATAATAATATAAAGTAATAATAATGGTATTTTATAGAACAACGCGTCTTAATTTATTCATATCCAAACAATAACCCTTTTATTTTGGAGGAAAATTTGTGGGAGACTTTAAAGCTTCTCTTTTGTTGACAACAGATTAACGAAAAGAGGAGCAAAATGGTGCAGGTTTGCAGTGTTCCCAAAATGACTGTTTGTTTTGACTTTCAGAAAAGTAAAATTAAAGGACGCGAGTACACCAACATCAAATATTCTCTCTCTGACCTGACCGGAGGAGATCAGAGCCCTCTGCCACCGTGCACGCCAACACCAACCTGTGCCGAGTGAGAACACACCTGACCATTGCTCTCCACACACACTATTTCATTCATTTCATAGAGAAATAGTGTCTGAGAAATAAATGGCAAATGAAGCAATAGATATTTAAATACCTTTTTTTTCCTACGTTTTGTTTTAATTGTATAAAATAATATTTCCAAATCTAAATTTTGATTTGGAAACATGACATGTTATTTAAATACGAGGATTATGTATTATTATCATATTAAATATGCACTCATTTGCATAAATTTTCAGAACAAATCTGAAAACTGGATAAAACCAGATGCAAAGTTCTTTAATCTGGTGAATTTTACAGCTTTTTATAGAACTTGGATTTATGTTTTCATTACTCCATAAAAAAATAATGTTAACAGGCTGAAAAAAAAAACATATTTTCACCATGTTTTAGTTATATAAACCAGGTGAATGTTATATGAACAATCCTTTCTGTAAAAACAGAATATGATACATATATAGGTAGTAATACAACTGTGTGTATAAGTGGATTGTAATCACAATCTATTAACGCAAACAGATAAAAGTAAACTGAAAATTAACATTTAATAGTTTGTTTGTGCACAGATGAATAGTTTACAGTAAGACCAGCAACATGCATTAGAAAAATAGGGTCAGTTGTGATTTCATGCCAGCTATAATAAGTTGTGAAGTTGTCCCATGCTGTCTGGTTAAGATGTAAATCTGTGTGTTTTCAGCATGAGGGACGACAGCTCTCGAGTCTATGAGAATGTGGGTCTCATGCAACAGCAGAAGAGTCACAGATGAGACTTAAACTCACAGGTACAATGACTCACTCTTGGCCACAACACATCACAGTATGTTCCGGATTCAACTGTTTCTTTAGTATTTTGACACATTTAAATTTGTTTTTAGATATTTTAGAGGCCTATTGACATAAAAAACGTATTAACACTTACTGTGTCTTTTTGACTCGGAGACGAATTGCCTAGTTAATGTTATTGCATTGGACTAAAACTTACTGAGTTTTACTGAGTCTCACTGAGTTTTCCTCACAGTTAACTGTAAACCTTTTTTTACATTTCTGAGTAGGAACGCTGACTTTTTAGCACAATACAAGGGTCAAAATGACATTATTCACCCAAAAGTCATTTCTGCTTGGATACTATAGATTTGATGTTGCTTGTACATGAAGACACAATAGTAACAGCTCTACGTCCATCTGCAATGCAGGTTTCCAAACGTTCACCTTTGTAAATAAAACTGTTCAGTCATTGAATAGGCTTTTAAGTGTCTGTTTTGGTTCATTTCAGTCCAGTAATGATGTGTATCTTTCTTTCTTTTTTTTTTATTCACAGAATAAACGGTTTCTGTTGTTGCCAGACGCTCCTGAACACCTAAGAAGTGATCATGACTAAACCGAGAGATGACAAAAAAAGACGAAAAAAAAAAAAAACATTCCAGAGACCGGTCAACACGAGCTCAGAGACATGTGGATGGAGTGAATCTCATTTCTCCTTCCAGCTACGTAGCCTTTTAACCCCACACTAAGAAACCACTGTGACGATCATGAAGCCTTATACAGAATAAACCCAAAACAGCCCCTGCAAAATCATGTTTTTTTTTTTTTTAGCTGTGGAGTTTTCTGAAATCGATTCAGGCTACTTTTAGCAAGTGTGGGAAAAGCTTATGCTCTTACATTGTCATTTCTTTTTCCATTTCTCCTAAACAAAGCAAGAACGCTTTCTGGAACACATCAAGTGTGATATTCAAACTGAAAATGGACACTATCATCACATACGCCTTTGCTAAAATAATTGGGAGCAGAAGAGAAGCGAAAAAAGAATGAGGTGCATCCCTTTCCTCGGCAAGTGAAAGAGATGCACCTCATTTTTTCCAATACAGTTCATTCATGTTATAATCTGTAAAAATGTCCTGTTTGTGCCATTCTAGTGCTAGTGCTAAATTCAGATCAGAGGATCCGAATCATTCTAGTCCACTTTCACAGCCTCTGCCTTCAGTTTAAGCCCAGCGTCCTTAAGACTTTGCTCCAAACGGCAGGAGAACTTCAGCACACCCTCGGTTTGCCTTTTTCACCCCCCTCAAGAGTGACGTCCTGACTCTTCCGTGGGACAAAACGTCCGTGTCACTGGCTTGTTTGTGTTAATGAATTATTGTTCTGTTGCATCAGGCCACCCAGCAGCTGCTTTGGCTTGACTGCAAAATCTGTTTCTTATTATTTTTTTATGATTTTGCTGTCTTTTAAAAAATATATATATATTTACGTCAAAGCAGCGTATGAACTCAATTTCCAAATCACTGTTTTAAGAATGACTGCACATTCATAACCCTGGGGGATTTCTGCTTGTAAAGAGCTGTGGATATATTTATGGGTTTTAAAGTGTTATTCAGGCCCTCTATGATGGACAAACTTGACTTTTGGATTTGTTTTGCCAGGTCACATGCCTTTGTTTTCTTGCGATGCTAACTTTTTGGCTTTTGTAGATTTTGCAAGCTTCACTAAACCAAGCTTTTCTCGTGTTCAGCATCAGCAGTATTTCATTAATGGTTTGTTTAATGTTTTCGCAAGTGCTTCTTCCTTCATAACCATCTGTCTTAAGATCACCGTTACGTTCTTATTATCTGGCTTTGACTTTCTTCCTTTCTTCATCTTGATAGTTGATTCCTTGCATGTTTATAACATTGGTTTTCTGGCAGACGACGAGCTCAGCCCATCATGTATTCGGCGTACTGTAGTGTGTTTATCGTCCTGAAGTGTGTGAGCGTGTTTGTGTCTTGCAAACAAAACCGCTGTTTGTTTGCTTTCTCAAGTCCGGTCTTCTATTTCTGCCATGTTTTTTGTTTCTTGTAAACATGACACACGTTCCTGTATGTCGGTGACCAGTTATCTTCCTTTACTTTCTTTTGAAACCAACAAAAAAATGTCACGGTCCTCTTCGCTACACAGAAAGCATTACGATCCAAAGCAACTAATGTGAATTTTTGTCATCGTGAAGAGAACGAAACGGTTGTGGAACTCAATGCAAACTATATTTTTAAAACTTGTATATTGTACATGAATATCTTGTAGAGGAGAATGTACTTACTAAACATATGTAATTGCCATTAAGATATACTGTATGTTTAACCCAGCAGCATTTCTTCTCGTGCCAGACGGTGAGCCTTACAGAAGCTAATAGGGTTGATCGTGTTGTTCAGCTAGCAATGCAATTAACCAACATGAACTCCTTGATAACAATAAACAAGAAGCTCACCTCTTCATCGAGTCCTGTTTATTCACTGTAATCTGTGATTGACTTTGATTGGTGCATGGATGAATCTAAAGGAACGAAAATTTGCTAAAAATGTTCTCTCCCTCTGGTCATCTAAGACGTAGATGAATTTGTTTCTTCATCAGATTTGGAGAAATGTAGCATTCACCAAAGGATACTCTGCAGTGAATGGGTGCCGTCAGAATGAGAGTCCAAACAGCTGATAAAAACATCACAATAATCCACATTGTTGGTTAAGGAGTTATCATATAACAGGTAATACTCTGCAAAACAATATTATTTTGTTCCATGACCACTTTGAAAAAATCTCAAATTAAATGTAATAAGATGGCAAAAAGCAATGGGCCGAAGCTAGTTGATTTTGATGCGCTGGACTCTAATTTGATGTTGTGCAGCCGTTTCACTGCAGGCATGTGAATTAAACTCTCAGAACTGCAGATCTGGATTTTCCTGGGAAGCTGCAAGTACTCGAGGTGATAGTGCTTGCTATAAGCTAAGTAAAAGCTCAAGTTGAAAAAACCACACTGTTTTCAACTTTTTCATATACAAGCCAGAATTGTTGACTGAAGCCTGGAGCGTCTGGAATGTTTCTCCTGAGAAAAAGACGTCAATCCTCTGTTTCAGAAGAAAATGCTCAGATATGCAAATATGCAAAATTCTGTAATCTCAGAATTTTTGTATCATTGTTATATTATAGTTTAATATTTTGTTTTTATTTTTCTGTAAAGTTTTAGTAATTTCGTTGCATGTGTGCGTGTGTGTGTGTATGTGTGTGTATGTATATATATATATATATATATATATATATATATATATATATATATATATATTAGTTTAATTTTTAATTCTTAATTTTTTTATAGTTTAGTTGAATTTAGTTACTGTTGGGTTTTTGTCATGTTTATAAGTTTAACGTTTTAGTTTTTTTGTGTGTATGTTTTTGAATATTTTCATTTAAAATATTGGTAGTTTTGTTGTGTGTTAGTTTAGTAATTGTATTTTTAGTTATTAGTTAGTAGTAGTCATGTTAAACTACATGAAAATGAAAAATAAAATAGCTCAAATATAATAAGTTTTGTTTTAGTTCATGTTTATTTTATGCTTTTTGAAATTAGTTTACTATTTATATTTATTTTTAATCATAATGACCATGTCTCAGTATGGACTCAAAATATTTATCATTAAGATCAAATCATCTGTGCTTCTCCACATTTATTTTATAGCCATAAAACTCTTACTTTATGAACTATTGAATTATTAGTGCCCTTTTTGTTTTTTGGAGTGAAATGAAACGTTACTAAATACTGTATTAATTCTCATGAGTTTTGAAAACAAAATCTGAGTTATAATTAAAACAACACTAGTGTTAATTATTAATGCAACATTGTGCACATGTTGGTGCATTTCATTACATCCAACTTTTATGGTTTAAATCACAAAATAAAGATTTAGATTCAGTTGCTTTTATCTATTTTTACACCAAACCTAATAGTAGAAAAAATTATCATCTTTGGATGTTTTTTTTGGGGGGCGGGGGGCGTTTTTAGAAATTATTTTGTACTTGAGAATAATCACCTGCTAGTTATCTTTGAGGTTTAATTATGGCAGAACCTTTAGATCCTAACACATGAGATGTTCAGAGCAGACGAGGACACGGACCCTGAGGAGCCACAAGATGTTATTGACTGGCGTCTTGATAAAGCAGGAAAAGGTTAATCTGCCGTCTGTCTAGAGATGCAGTCCTGTGTTTGACAGTGAAGAGCGGCTCCACTTAAACAGCATGTGGAGATTCAGGACCAGATGAAGGACACAGAGAGTCACTGGTACAAATAATATATATATGTATATATATATATATATATATATATATATATATTCTGTTGTGTTATTTGAGAGCATTGCAATAGTCCAGCCTCGGCAGAACAAGAGCTTGAATAAGGAGTTGTGTAGCATGTTCCAAAAGAAAGGGCCTGATCTTCTTGATGCTGAATAAAGCCAATATGCAAGATCGGACCGTTTTAGCAATGTGGTCTGAGAAATTCAACCGATCATCAATCATAACTCCAGGTTTCTGGCTGTTTTGGAAGGAGTAATGGTTTATGTGCCTAACTGGATGGTGAAATTGTGAAGAAATAATGGAATCACAAGCAGTTCTGTCTTGGCAAGGTTGAGTTGAAGGTAATGTTCGTTCATCCAGCAAGAAATGTCTGTTAGACATGCTGAGATGTGAGCAGCTTCCGTCGGATCATCAGGATGGAATGAGAGGTAGAGTTGAGTGTCATCAGCATAGCAGTGGTATGAAAAGTCAAATTTCTGAATGACAGAACCTATTGAAACTATGTAGACCGAGAAGAGAAGTGGTCCAAGAACTGAGCCCTGAGGCACCCCAGTAGTTATTGCGACGTGGACAACTCGCTTCTCTCAGATACTTTGAAGGAGGTATCTGATAGGTGAGATTTAAACCACTGAAGTGTCGTTCCTGAGATGCCCTTTGGTGCCAGTAGGGTTGAGAGGAGGATCTGGTGGTTAACCGTGTCAAAAGCAGTGGACAGATCGAGCAAGATAAATATTGAAGATTTGGAAACTGCTGTTGCCAGTCTTAGGGCTTCAAAAACTGAGAGCAAGGCAGTCTCAGTTGAATGTAAACGTAAATAAAATAAGAATTAGGAACAGCAGTAGTGAAGAGTCAGACAGCAAGCAGATCACTCTGTCGCTGTCATTTTTTTTGTCTCTTGTTCAGTCAGTGTCTTCATTCTTCTCCTGCTCAGCGATGTGAGGCTGTTAACTCTCTCATGTGTCTCTTGAGACGCTTTTGATTCATGTGAAGCATTTTCTCATTCTGCTCACTCTCATCTTCCACTTTCATTTCACTTGACCCCTGAACAGCAGGATCTGTTGACCTGAGATCAGCGCCTGAATGAAAGAGTTACAGAGTGAATGTCATGTCAAGAGGAACCCGAACCATGATGGGCATGTTTTTAAACAGCAGCATGCACGGTACAGTCACAAGTGATCACACTTTCAGTATATGTGAAATAAAATAAACGTATACAATTTAAGCAAATTTTCTAATTTTCAGTATTTCTTATTTTAATTAAGTTTAACTTGATGTTTTAAAATTAACTAAACAAAAGCCATGTGTGTATGTATGTATATATATATATATATATATATATATATATATATATATATATATATATATATATGTATATATGTATATATATGTATATATGTATATATATGTATATATGTATATATATGTATATATGTATATATATGTATATATGTATATATATGTATATATGTATATATATATATATATATATATATATATATGTATATATGTATATATATGTATATATGTATATATATGTATATATGTGTGTGTGTGTGTGTGTGTGCAAAAAATATATAAAAGAAAATGATTTAAACGCTAACAAAATAACACCAAAATTATTTTAGTTTTAGTCATTTTTAAAGGTGCTTTTGTCATTTTATTTATATTTATATTTGTATTAAGTATTCATATTTTATTTTCCATATTATATTTTTCAATTTCTGTGTTAAAATTTGAATGTGCTTTTGTCATTCTTGGCATTTAAAATGTTATCATTATATCTTATTTCTTATTTTAATTTTAGTAATTATTTGTATTTTATTTTTGTATGTAAATTAACCTTTTAGGCAGTTTTTTTCCCTTTAACGTTCTTTAGATTATTATTTCAATTTGTGTTCTACTAATTTTAGTACAACTTTTTAAATCTAATATTTAGATTGTATTGTATTTAAAAAAAAATTCAACGATTGAAAAAAGTTTTCATTAGTTTTAGTTGTAGTTACCAAAAACACATTTTTTGTTTATTTTATGGTGTTTTTTCTTATATTATTTGTCTGTAATTCTAGGGTAATTCGCTTCAAAACCATTCACAAGGGGGCAGTAGATTCACATAAGGGCACACAGTCACTGACAACTAATTTTGCTCAGTATTATTTCTAATTCTGACAAATTACAGCATAATTGGTCATTTCACTCACACAGAGGTTATTGTGACCTTTTAAAACTAATGAGACGTGGTGAAAGATGGTGATTTGTAAAAGAAGAGAGTTCATGTGAGAACCAAACTGGATAACAAGATGCATATAACAGATTTTCTATATGTGTGTGTACAGATAACAGCCGTGATTTAAAATGAGTTATGATATACAGGCCTATAGGAAGAAATGCAGGCAGAGGGGTGGATATAACAAATAATTGAATCATCATCATCATCGTCTTCATCAGGTATGTGCTGTGTAAATGAATTGTGCTGTTTCTTTCTCATTGGATGGCGGCACGGCTCGGTCAGACAGGAGGGGGTGGGGGTTTGGCTTTTCTTCTCCCTAAAGACAGTATTAAAGCATCATTCCTGCATCACTGTGGAGGAGAAAGAGAGAGACACACATCTTCATCTGTGCTGCTGCTGCTGCTGAGTGCAGGAGGTGAGCGGTGAGTGACTTCACATCACTGACAGCTTGCATCAACTCTCATAATGCAACAGAGCTGATATTGAATGATTAAATGTGCTTGCATTTCAAGCATTTAGGGCAGGAATGCATTGGGTTAGGAGGTGCTTTATGGTTGTTGTGCATGTCTTTAAAATCTTGGACTGGTCATGGAAGCAGCTCTATTATTAGACATAGGCATTGCAAAAAGAAAACAACACAGATGGCAGAGACATTCATGCATGTTGTGCAATTAATGTGGCATGACTGCAATTGATCTTCAGTTTGTGCCACTCTTCTTTGGTGGAGTTAGGTCTGCTGGCATGACTTTAAATGCACAGTCTTTCTGAGCATTAAGTTTCACATGAATTGCATTGGGTTTTAGTTGCATAGATTGAAATCTGCTTAGCTCTGAATGAGACAGCTCATCAAATAGTTGTGAACAGCTCTGAGGGGCTTTTGAACAACATCTCAAAAGGCTGCTGATGAGTGTGCGTTATGTAATGGGAAGTTGCGTCTTTTCTCTTTGGGCCGTGCTTTTGTGTGCGAGACGGGGATCTGACGGCATTCAGAGGCAATAAATGTTGCTTGACAGACACATCTAGAAGTTTTTGAGCTTAAAAATAACCCTTTTGCTTTTGCATTTCAAAGCTTTGCAACATTTCAGATCATAGAAGAGCAAAGTCAGTCGCAGGAAATTGTTATGGCTCGGGGCGCCAATGAAGAATAGGTCACGATTGCATCCCATCCAGGTTTCTTGAAGTCATAGTCTAAACTCCAGCATTCTTTCAGCTCAGATCTTTCTCTAATTCCTCAACGCTTGACTGGCTGTGTGTGCGATTAGTGGGTTTCTTTGCTCTCAGCTATCGGATCTGAAAATACAAAGCTTACAGAGCATGGCTGTTGACACTTTACAAGACTTAATGGAAGCTTCTACTTCCTCAAGACAGGATGCTGAAAATTAAATGTACTCTACAGTTAAACTGATCACTGGTAGTAAGTATTAACCCTGTGGAGCCTGACACATTGCAACAATAGTCCAAAAATCATTTTATTTTAAATGGAACAGTATATTGGACCTTTAAGCATAAAATCTTTAAAAAAAAAAAACTGCATGTGTTTTTTGTTGAGCATCGTATTTGTTACATCAGACATTAATGGCTCATAATAGTGTGTTATAGAGAAAATATAGAGGAAAAAAATCTCAGAGGCCCAAATTTAGCAACAATATGGTTTGAAATTTGGTGCAGATGTTGATAATTATATGAACAAAAAAGTGAGATGACATTCTGATGCTTGTAAGGTAAATCATTTAAAGCTTTATAACAGCAGATGCTTACATAAAATAATATAAATATCAGTCACCACTCCATAGCTCCAATAATGTCTCAGTAATTGTTAGTTTTATGACCAAAACATATAATGCAATGCAATACAATGACAGTTGAGATATGAACAAACAAACCTTACCCAAAAGCCTGATGATCATATTTGAGACTCATTTGAACATGATATTCCTAAAAAAAATCAAGTAAACATAAATTGCTGTGTTCGTCTTGAAATATTACTAACAATATTAAAGTTATTCCTATGTTTACTTTATAAAAATCAGTAATGATTTCACGAGTCATGAGCTGAAGGTGGATGTTTGTACAATTATACTAAAAGACCTTTTACATATTTGCGTATCATATATGATACAGTAGACTTTATAGGGTTAATAATGCCCATGTTTGGTGGAAAAGAAATGATTTTTTTTTGCAGTAATAGTGATGCATCTTTTTGGCATCTAGCTCTTGTTTTCTTTCAGCTGTTGTTTTCTCTCAGTGGTAAAATGAAGGCTTTGGTAAATCCTCTCTGGACGCCGTCTTCATATAAGAGATGTGGTGGGCTATAGCATTAACGAAATACTGAAGAAGCAGCTGTGTGCTTTCCTACCACAGACAGATGGCCAGGACATCACACACCTGGGTATATAAAGCTCCTGTGCAGTGATTGTAAGCATTAAAACATGTTGGCATGAAATCATGGTTAAAATATGGCTAACTGTGAAACAAGTTATATTAGTTAAAATGTATGAGATTGAAACTAATTGGATTTATTGATGCTACATATATAAACCTGGTTATTACATATTTAAGTTACATTGTTTATTAGTACTATTACAGTACGTCAGTACGTCAGTATGTATGACTGACAAATATGCATCAAATGACGTTTTTATCTTTATCATCAGTTAAAACTGTGTAATCCAAATGGATAGAAGTGTTATAATATTTTTGCAATTCAAAAACATTAATCTTAACTGCAGGCCTAAATATATTAGAACGTCTCTAAATCATTTACAAAAAGACCAGAAACATGTATTTAGAAGGTAAAAGGGGTCTATTTTGATTTCTTTTGACATTAACGTTCTCCTCTTCCTCTCTAATCACAACAGCAAATGGCCTAAAACCAAGCCTTGAGGTACACCGCTCACTTTTCTGAGGGCTGCATGGAAAATATCTCACGCATAGAATTCATTGGGTCTTTAAAGGGATGTAAAAATAAGGGTAACCCTGTTTGACAGTCCACAGTCAGCTCTGCATCTCCTTGGTGTCACACGGCCATGGATTTAACACTGTTCTGCCTCTGTTAACTCAAAGGGAGACTCATCAAAATGGTGGTAAAGGGATAAACTTGTTGGGGTTCTCAGTAAGCCGGTAAGCCGCTTCTTACCAGTGAAGCTCTTGACGTCTAGAGTAGGTGGATGATTTTATGTGTGCTGCTGCTGATGTTGTGTTAGTGTGTATTCTGTGAGAAGAGAAATGGCCAAGCGTTTGTTACAGGAATACATTAAGTAGGTCAGATACAGTGTATCAAGGCTTTTTAAAATTGTATGCCTGCACTTTCTGTGACAGCATCACGGTAGTGACGTATCAGAAATGTCCCATGCAACAACCATTCTTGTTGTCTTGCTGCAGAGTTTGCATTAAATGCTTTTATAAATCAAACATTAACCCTGTAAAGCCTGACATATGAAATAGTAGTTGGAGGAATCCAATTATTTGAAATGAAATGACAGTTTATTGAACCTTTAAGTTTATAAAAAAGTATTTAAAGGAGGGAAAAACTCCTTGGTTTTATTCTAAGGGCCCAAATGAGCAAAAATGTTAATGCAATGATTATTGAGAGATGAACAAATAAACCTTACTCAGATGCCCGTTAATCATATTTGAGACTATTTGAACATGGACATGAAAAAGCAGTGAGTTATAAATAATCATGTAAACCAAAGTTGCTTCAATCAGTAATTGTTCATCTTGAAATATTACTAACAATATCAAAGTTATCTTCACATTTACTATATAAAATCTGATTTCACCAAAAAGACGTAAGCTGAAAGTAAAGTTTTTACAGTTATACTATAACACATTTTAATAGCTAAAAAGAATTGAACTATCTACCAGGCTACAGAAGTTTTGTTCAGGAAAGTTTTACTTGCGATAAAGACCTTAGAAATGTGCATAACAAATATGATACAATAGGCTTTATTAGGTTAAGTGGTGTGTATGCACAATATTCATTGAGATAATTGACATAGCCTTCCTTCTTTGTCCTCCTAAAGTTAGAACAGTCTTATCACCTCTGTTTCCTTTCTTTTTTTGGCTTTGTTGGAATCCATTTTTCCAGGTCGTTGGGTCTTTTGCACTGGACAAGCAGACAGACACACACTCGCACGTGCTGTAAAATGCATTCGAGGAGCACATTGCATTGTGGAGCTAAAACGCCTCGGTTTCTTTTCTTCACGTCAATTTGTGGAGTGTTTCCGTGGGCTAGTGATGCTTCCCGTGCTCAGCAGCTGCTGATGAATTCCAAGTGACATGGGTTTTTCTCTTGGCAGCGCGGCGAGGCAAACCTGGCATTGCTGTTTTCCGGAGCCGCTTGCTGAGCGCGCCTTTGCTTTCCTGTTATGAAAGCTTCCTAACACCTGATTTATTGTTCGCAGAAGAATCAATATACATTTTGTAAATAAGTTTTTTTTTGGCCATTTTATTGAAAGCAAAGAGATGACAAATGAGAAATGATTTGGAGAAAGGGGTGGAAATTCAAGTTGGATATGAATCCTCATCTCCCATATGAGTAACACGGCTTAATGTGTCTGGAGCTTAATGCCAAATGCACACTACAAGAATGAAGCATGCCAGCCTGTGATGTTTTAAAAACAGCAGTGTTATTTTAGTGTTTTTGATATACTATTATAGTTAATATTTTGAAGATTTTTATATATATATATATATATATATATATATATATATATGTATATGTATATATATATATGTATATGTGTATATACAGATTTAATTAAGCAGTTTTTTTTGTGCTTCAATTTAAAGCGAATGAAAATAAGAAATGCTGCACTGCTAGCAAACATTGTAAAATAAAAATAAATTGACAAATGGGATAACTGCACTATAATTGCGATATAGCTTAGTGCCATGTATTTTTTGCTAATTACACATTTAGTTTTACAACTTTTGGTACTTTTTAGTCATTTGCAATAGTGACTGTAATTTATTACAGTAATATTTCTGTCTTTATTTTTTATTTAAAAAAAAAAACAAGTTAAAACACTTCTAATTAATAGTATTATAATGAATTTTATTATTCACTGTCAAAGAAATGAACATGCAAATGTGTTGTTAAATTACTGAAACATTAACTTAAATCTCAGTGGGAACTTCTGTGTCAAAATTTTGTTTATGGTTTTGGCTGATAAAAAAGATTGGAAACCCTATTTTACAGGAGCAATAAATTTGTTCAGGAACAGCTCTGGAGCAACATGAGGGTGGGCAAATAATGAGCAACATAATGGTGGGCAAGTCATTTTGAACAGGATCAGAGTTGGCAAATATACACACAATGTGTCCAAATTACACAAAGATGCAAACAACAGCACTTTACATGATTACCATGTGTAAAACTTCTTTTGGTCCACTAATTCGTCTTTGATGTGATAACACTGACGTGTTTGTGTAAAGACCGTGCTTTAATGAGTTTACACCAGCACTCAACCACCCACTCAACAAATAACAGCCCCAATTAATCCTAGCATCTCATTATCCCTCTTCTCATTAACCTGCATTCTGCTTGAAGTGAGATTACCTTCCTGATGTATTTAAGTACTGTATTCTGGAAGCTTGTGGCTGGTTTGTGAACAAATGGAGCAGGGGTGGAGGAGAGCAGGTGGTTTTGCTAGAGGCGGTCGTTGGTTGCAGGTCTACAAGCCCCAAGGCATATATAAATCACAGCACAAGAGCTCACTAGAGTGTATTATAGGTAATGATGTCAGCCGTGCTGGAACAGCTGAGGTTATAGATTGTGGATGTGGGCAGGGATGTTGGCAAAGGTGTGGAAAAGAAGTGGCGTTTGCCAAATCCAGACGTGCTGACATCGCTGATCAAACCGACTCTGTATCATGTGCCAATGCCTCATCTGGTTCCAGAGCGCAATGATGTGGTATTTAGGTTTTCATATTTGAAATCAGTTTAATATTGAAGTGCTGTTGGCTTGTAATTCTTCAGTGGTTCTTTGCAGCACCTTAGGTTCCTCAATGAACCCTCTTCTTATGCTGCACAGGTTCTCAATTGGCGTTGATGTTTCCATGAAGAACCATTAATATCCATGTGACCGATTTATAAAATGTTTTTTTAGCAAAGAAAGGCTCTTAAAGGTTTTTTAATGGCATTGATGGTTACATGAAGAGCATTTAACATCTATAAAACCTTTCCATTGGACAAAAGGTTCTTTAAATTATAAAATAAAGGTTCTTTATTGGCATTGATGGCTCCATGAAGAATCTTTAAGATCCATGGAACCTTTCAATTGGACAAAAGTTTATTTAGTGGAAAAATGTTCCTTAGGTTCCTCAATGAACCCCCTTCACTATATAAAAGAAAGGTTTTTTATTGGCATTGATAGTTCCACGAAGAACATATGAAAAAAATTCCAATGAACAAAAGGTTCTTTATAGTGGAAAAGTTTTGTTAGATGATTCAAATGTTATTTGCCATCTTAAAAATGTATCTCTTCATGGTGTTGCCTTAGAATAAATATTTTTGTTCCTAAAGAACCTTTTTCCACTATAAAGACAGTTTAGTTTAATTTAAGAAGATTTAGTGTATTTGTATCAAAAGATTTCCGCAGCTGTGCTTGTTTTTATGAGACTGTTTGGATTTCAAGGCTCAGTGATATTGAATTTACTTTAGCCATTAATACAATAATGCAATCAGTGTCCTGAATGTCCCAGGATAGAAAAGGACATTTAGGACACATTGATGCACTGCCCCTGACAACTGACCCTACCAGAAAAACACACACCAGCTCTTGATCTATTGTAGTCTCTGACAAAGGGTTTGTGTTGATTCTTAATTTACAGTACCCTTCTCCAAATTAGAGCCATAAAAAGGTCTCAAATCAGAGCTGAAGGTCTTAAATTCATAAAGTAATGGCCTTAAACAATGCATGCTTTGCAAAAATGAATATCTTGCACAGTATGTTTGTCTTATTCCCAATACAAACATCTAAACATCCTTAAATCAAGATATACTGAATACTGATTTTTTTGAAATCTAACAAAATTAAATGCGTTTATGCATATCTATCAGTGGGTAATGAAAAAAAAAATCCCTTTGGAAAGGTACTTTTTCTGATCCCACTGGCAGATGTTTATGTTTTAATCATAAACTCACTTCATTTTGACGAATTTCTTTGTGTCCCCTTTCTTTTATGATTTAAATTGTGTTTACTTGGTCTTTAAAAGGCTTGTTTTATCTTCAAAACCTGCAGAAACCCTGTAAATACTGGTTAAGCTTTAGAGCAGAATGCCTTCTTTTGTCGATTCATAAATGCGTATCTTTGTCTGCATTGGATATTATTTGTATATAGCTTAGTTTAGAGTTGCAAGCATTTACATTTAAGTGCAAGGCTGACGTTTTTGTTAGCGTCAGCATTTTCATATAAATCCAAGCCGGGTTTTCAAACAGCTAATGCAAACATATTTGATTTTTGATGCACGTTTCAGTGGAGCCTTTGAAAGACCCGGCAGGCCCTTAGAGACGCGTGTTCATATGTGATAGACACGCTTTCTATGGAAACGGCTGATGAGATGAATAGTGACAGCGCTGGTGAGAGTGTGATGTAATTTCTGATCATCAGTCTCTCTCTATTTCCACTTTATTCAGTCTCCATGACCTCCTCCTCTTCTTTTCAGCCCCAGATGGCAATCAGTCATGTCCTCCGTCACCTCGACATTTTCAATCAGCGGTTCGAGCGTCTCTGTGGGGACGGAATAGAATTTGCCCAACGCGCCGGAAAGAGCGATGCATTGACTCATTAATGATCTGACATGCTGTAATGTCAAAAGGCACCGAGCAGATTTCACTTTCGCTGGAGATAAAGAGCAAAACAGCTGTTGTAATTGCTCTACCTTTGAAAATTATTTCCTGACCGATGCGTGTCTGTATGCGCAGCACGGTGTTCCTCTAAAATCCTCTCTGTTGGTTGATTGTGTTGGGTAATAACACAGACAGATGGAGCCGCTGGGAGTTTGTGGTGGTATATTTAAGCATTCGGCACTGCAGATGTGTTTGACTGTGCACTGGGCGTAATTGACTATTGTGCTTGCGTGCTTTAGGACGGGCTGCGAGATGTACGGCAGGCAGATGGAGTCCACCGCTGGAATCGAGGAGCTGACGGACGAGGAGAAGGAAATTATAAACAGCGTGCTAGCGAGAGCCAAGATGATGGAGGCCATGGAGCAAGAGAGGATTGGGTGAGACGTTGACTTGAAGTCGTGTTTCTGTTCTGCTCCCGAAGTCAAGTCACCTGTTTTTCTGTTGTGCTTTATACAATACAGATTGTTTCAATGCAGATTGATAGTAATAAACAGGAAAATTGACAGAATCAATAATGCAAACTTCTTCAAATATGAGAAATTCAAATACTGCTCTAGGCTAAAGTACCTCTAAATAGACAGTGTCTTTTTTTTTAGTTCAAGTTAGTTCATTGTTGATACAGTTCAGTTCAATAGCAATATCACTGTTGCAAAATCTTTTCATTATGAAACTAATTCAGTTTAGCTAAGTAGCAGCTCTACAGAAGAGAATAATGTCATTATTCAGCTCAATTTAGACCTAGACTCAAAGACACCAGTGAGATTTAAGGATAAATCCACTTCCAAATTAAACATTTCCTCATAATTTCCTCACCCCCAGGTCATCCAAGATGTCCATGTATTTCTCTCATCAGTCGCAGAGAAGTTACGTTTTTTTCTTCTTAAGGAAAACATTTCAGGATCTTTTTTTTTCTCTCCATATAGTAGACTTCAATGGTGGCCAATGATTTCAAGGTCAAAAATGCATACACAATCCCGGCCAAGGAATTGTCATTTTCTTACAAAAATGTATTTATAAACTTTTTTTTTAACCACAAATGCTCAGCTAGCATTAGCTCTGTGATGCGATCATAATTTCTTTGCGACTTAACATTTTGGATAGATACAGTAAATCATAATGGAAAACTCCATTAGCTCTTTTTAGATAAAAAGAGCCATGTTTATGCAATGAAGTTTTCCTCTGCCAGTAGGAAAGAAAATTTGATATCTTTTAATGTCTCAGTTGTCGATTGTAGATAGATAGCAGTAAAATCAAATGAAGATCACATGAAGACTTTGCTGACTTTCCTCTTCCTTAGCATTTGTTTTACGCTATCCATGATTTATTTTTAAACCTCCCTCTCCTTAACAATTGTCTCATTTGTGTCCATTTTTATTCCTTATAAGGCGATTTAAGAGAAACATCTGAGATGAAGTTGATACTTTTGGTAAAGGAAATCATAAGAGAGAACTCCATTAAGTCTGTTAATGTCTGTGTAATGAAATATTCCTTACTCCAAGATAAATTGTCCCAAATATCTGTTTCAAAGAGTAATACGATCAAACCGAGACCGAATGTCTGAAGCCTGAAGCTTCTTGTTTGCTGTTGTTGTGCACATGATTTATTTTTCCCTCCATAATTCTATTGCATGTCAACAATTGTATCATTCTCGTTCCCCGTATGGAATCCTAGAAGGAACACCTGGAAAGTTTTGAATTGAAAAGTGAATTTAAAATCAATTCATATTCATTAATAAAACACTTGACACAATCAGATGAGAACAAAATGTTTTAAGTGAATTGAGCTGAATAACGACAATAACTTCAACGTCTGCAGTTATTGAACTGAATTGATTAAATGGAGTTGAATATTGACCTCTGTAGAGCTGCTTTACAGCTACTTCATTTCATAATTACTGAATTTTATAACATTAATACCATTAGTTCCCTGTTTATGAATGCAAACTCTGCTTTTGAAAATCTGTATTATGTAAAATAAATGTGACTTGAAACTTGAAGCAAAAATAACTACTTTAGTCCTCCACTGGGTGACCAAACAGAGTTTTATACAAATTATCCGCAGGGTCACATAAGCTTTCACATTATCGCACACAGGACTGGACTCCGTAGCTTTTGTAGCAAAGGCAATATTGACCAACACCTGAGACCCCAAAAAGCATCGGTTCACCGTTTCCTCTCATTCCGCAGAGCAATTCGGCCCAAGCACATCTGTCCAAGTGATTGAGAAGCTTTTTTACAAGCCAAGAGTCAGCCGAGGAATGTACTGCAAGAAATTAATAGTGCTAACTAGACAAGAACTGCCTTTCCTTCTCATTCCCTCTCTCTCTTTCTCAGCACTTTGCTTGCAAAACGTCTAACTCACAGTTCTTTACATCAATACATTAGAATAACCACTTGGAGGAGGGCCGGAAGTGTGCTGACGTTATACTTTGTTGTTTTGTGTCCCGCAGGCGTCTGGTAAATCGCCTGGACAGCATGAAGCGGACGGCCTGCGGTGACGGTGACTTGCGTTGTTTACTCTGTGGCCAGCAGTTCGGCCTGACGGGCGTCAGCTCAGTCTTGTGCACAGAGTGCAAAAAGGTAGCCATGCATTCGCCAAGCCATTGACCTCATGCAATTATCTAATGCACGCCAAGCACGTCTTCCAATAACGATTGTCCAAAAATAACCTAGCAGAAATGAATGAGCGATATGCACTTATCTTTATTATGCCCTGCCCATTACTGAGCCACGTGTGCATTTAAGAATCAGTCTGCACAATCAAAATAATGACACAGAATGCGTATGCTTGTCTTCTGTGACGCCTGACACACAGATCAATAGATTGTTTATTGATCCCGGGGGGGATGTTTAGTCTGTGGGCTGTTTCTCAGCAGTGATGGAACTGAATGGCATCTGTGTGTCTGTCTGTGCTTCACCTCACAGAACATGTGCACTAAGTGTGGCGTTCAAAGCGTCAGTCGTTCCAGTCCAATATGGCTGTGCAAAATCTGCAGTGAGCAGAAAGAGGTGAGATGCATTGAAGCATGTGAATGTTTTTTAGAGCAATGATAATTCAGCCTGAAATTGTCATAATTTTGCTGTTCTTTCCACACAAAGGGAGGATTTCTGAGCTCCTCTGTGAGGTCACTGTGACCGTGAAGAGCCATAAAAGCATCCTTAAAGTAGTCCATTCAACCTGTGTGCTAAAGTCCAAGTCTTCTGAAGTCAAATGACAGCTTTGTGACAAATCAAAGTCATTTATTTATTTCTGCAACTCTGGTTCAAATCTCAAATTGCCTTTAAACATATTGTATATCAAGCTTGACTTTTTTTTTTAAAATAGATTTTTTTATATATATTTATCTATAATTATTTTTTTTTTTTCATAATATGGAAGTCAATGGCTACTGTCAAGTGTTCAGTTACCAACTTTCTTCAAAATATCTTCTTTTGTGTTCAACACCTGAAAGAAATTTAAGGGTAAATAAACGATGACAAAATTTTAACTTTGGGTTGAATTATCTCTTTAACGTTTCACTTCAATTAGTGAAAACCTTTTTTACTTCAAATTTTTATCACTAGGAAGTGAACTGTCTTTTTAATGGGAATAAGTTGCATAAATATAAAAAATGACAGCATGTTTATTTGGAACAAAATAAGAGTAAATAAAGATAGAATATTCCGAACTAACTGTATTGTGAATCCCTCACGTTAAACCATTTGTTAAAACATTTCAGGTTAATATTCAGAAAATGGGGTGCTTTTCTAAAAGTGCTTGTTATTGTAAATCTGCACTTACCTGGCATTGATAATATTAGTTTTGACGGCTGAGCAGTCGTTTCAATGCTTATGCAGCGATGTGCTTGTTTGATTTGAACAAATCTATTTCTTCAGCATTTTTTTTTTCAATCAAGTCCTAAAAAAAGCTCTGTAAATAATATTTCACTGGCTGCACAGAATAATTATTCTGTGTGTAACTCAGAGATATAAATAGACAGGATAGTTCAGCACCTCTAACTTTCAAAGACACTTTGACTGTGATAAGATGATTCATCCTTTCGACGATGTAAGTCACGGTTAGTTTCCTTGTCAGACGGGGTCAGCAGCAGCAGGAGATGTGACTCTCTTTAATGCAACAAGATCATGAAGCCCGAATCCCATTTGCGTTTAATCCATTGAGCTGCTGACATTTTCCTTCATAACACCAGGGCAGAACTGAGTTCTTGCATTTTCATATTCCAGCCATTCCCGCTCCCAGCTGATGCTTATGTGGATGGTAATTGGCTGAGATGAGATTCACAGGTGCTGTAAAAGAAAACATAGACACTTATGCAATGCAAAATAGTTTTTTCAATAAACAATCCATCCTATATTTCCTAGTCTATGAATTCTAACTTGTGTTGTTACATATATTTGATCTCCTGGTTCAACTGGGTTAGAAAATTGCTAAGGTTTTTTTGTAACTTTAAAGTGTATCAAATTACTTGGAGCTTGGAAAGCGGAGCAGCGAAAAAGGAGAAACAAATCTGCAAACAGGCTGATTCTAAAATGAATTTTACATTTCCGCCTTTGGCTGTAGTCTGTTTTAGGCCAAAATTAGTTTAGCAGACTCTTACAATTCACTCACACAAGCAAGAGTTGGCTAAACTGAGCACAAATGTATGTTATTAGTGGCGAATTAGAATAAATTGGTGCACTAAAACTACATCGAAGTTGCCAAATGATCATTTATTATTTCCCTAAAGATGCTGAAGCGGTCTGGTGCCTGGTTCTTCAAAGGTTTACCACAACAGATTTTACCCGCTCCTCTACCGATCTCTAATCATAAAGAGCTCAGAACCACCAGCGTGCCAGCTTCAACCAATCCACCAACCAATCAAGAGTCTTCAGGATCTTCACGGCCAAAAACTGGAGGTGAACGCTACAGTTCCACTATTGCTTTGCGTTGGAAGAATTCCTAATTACAAATTCTCAGTACCGTGCAGTTTTTTAATGCATTCGCACTAGGCATGGATAATTTATTGTAAGGTTTTCATAATTCATGGTTCAAAGAAACTGCTATATTTCCATGCAGAGAGCATGCAGGTCACCGGCAGAGAGCAGCAGATATCTGGTAAGTGTCCTGAATCTCAATAACACTTAATATCGCCAGGAGGAAATGAGGCTTACGATTGCAGTATCATTTTCTGGTTTTCTCCCGTGCTCAGCAGAAACGATGCCCCCTAAACGGGACGAGGATACTGTCATATCCCAAAGAGCCCTAGAAGAAACCAGAGGTAGACAGTCTTTGAACAGGAGCACGATTCAGTCCAACGCTGTTGTGGAAGGACAGAAGAGAGAAGAACCGGTGATGAGCTCCAAACCTCTAGCGTCAACCTTTTCCACAACTCCCATACAAAAAGGTGAGAGAATTCGTGTAATGTTCACATAGCATAAGCAGTAATGATTCAGGATTGGGAATATTATAAAAGTGTATGTGTCCTTCAATTGCACTGTGGTTGAGGGGTTCATATGATCGGGTTTGATCCTAAATTCCATGGATTTAATTCTATGTCAGAACTGAGGAGCAAATCTGTATTTATAAAGGCAATAAATAAAACCACTTTGGTTACAACACATCTGGGGTATTATTGTTAACTAAAAATTTTACTTGCAAAATGAAATCAACATGAAAATTCTGTCATCATATTATGAAAAAATACATGAAAATCAATGGCTACCATCAAATGTTGGTTACCAGTGGTGGACGAAGTACACAAATCAAGTACTTGAGTAAAAGTACAGATACATATAATAAAATATTACTCCAGTAAGAGTAAAAGTATTCCTTTTTTTTCCTATCAAGTGAAAGTAAAAAAGTACTCAATTTTTTGATGTACTTAAGTAAAAAAGTACTGAAATTTTACATAGGCTACTTAATTAAATTTTATATTAGCACATATTTTTAATAATCCTACTGCTCAAAATACCTGGGATTTTTTCCAAAATAACCACTATATGGAGTCAAGATATATTTTTGTTGTTGATATGGACTACGTTGATGAGAGTGATGCTCACTGTGAAGCTTACACTGTGATGTACCTGAGAGAAAACAGAGATGACCATCTGATTTTCACCAGTAAGAACAAAGTATTTTAAAGTTTTACAGAACATCACAGTTAGGCCTATATATGACATGATAATAAGGATAGAACATTTTAAGGAAAACATTTTTTCCTTCTCAAACCATGTCTGTGGTGTAAAAACACCCCTGGCCAAACAGGGTGCTTCTCTTCCCACTTTGATAATTACTGTAGTTACCATGTTCTGAACATCACATCCTTTCTTTTCTCCCCAGATGTAATCTATATACTGATTATATATATATATATATATATATATATATATATATATATATATATATATATATATATATATATATATATATATATTTGAACGTGCATGAGTTATTGTATTTAATCTCTGTTATTTAAAAGGTTTTTTTTTTTTTTTGTTTACCTAAAATTGATGTGTCTGCATCGTCTGCACTCGAGCATTTCAGTGGGCTTTAATAGATCACTCTTTACAACGGATTTAGTTCACAAACAACTGACAATTTTGACCTAAATATGATTTTCAGTTACAATAATTAATCCAAAATTTCGACATTAATAACTTACTTTTAGCAACATCAGACGCACGCGCGCTCACAAGATCTCCCGGTTCTTACTTCTGGAGACTAGCACTAAACGGTTCATTTGAATCAGTGAGTGGTCGACTCCAGAACAGCTGCAATCGGATCATTCTAATTCGTAAACGAATCGTTTGATGCCTATCCATATACAGCTATGATTCGCGAACTCCAAACTGACTCAAATGATTCGCGAACCCGCTTTGAACTCCCGAAATGACTCAAATGATTCGCGAACCCGCTACGAACTCCCGAACTGATTCAAATGATTCGCGATCCACAAACTGACTAAAATGATTCGCGAACCCGCTTTGAACTCCCGAAATGACTCAAATGATTCGCGAACCCGCTACGAACTCCCGAACTGATTCAAATGATTCGCGATCCACAAACTGACTAAAATGATTCGCGAACCCGCTTTGAACTCCCGACATGACTCAAATGATTCGCGAACCCGCTACGAACTCCCGAACTGATTCAAATTATTCGCGATCCACAAACTGACCAAAATGATTCGCGAACCCGCTTTGAACTCCCGAAATGACTCAAATGATTCGCGAACCCGCTACGAACTCCCGAACTGATTCAAATGATTCGCGATCCACAAACTGACTAAAATGATTCGCGAACCCGCTTTGAACTCCCGAAATGACTCAAATGATTCGCGAACCCGCTACAAACTCCCGAACTGATTCAAATGATTCGCGATACACAAACTGACTAAAATGATTCGCGAACCTGCTTTGAACTCCCGACATGACTCAAATGATTCGCGAACCCGCTACGAACTCCCGAACTGATTCAAATGATTTGCGATCCCCAACATTATTAAAATGTTAAATGTTAAATTAAAAATGTTTTCTTTGACCAGACTGCTATTGCTTCATTTTGACTTCCCACCTTTAAAAGATTTGGTTATTTTTCATTCATAGACGCTGGCCTTCATTTGTGGACTCAATTTTAATAAAACCAGCAGAGATAATATGACTGTAGACTAGATTTGTTCCTGTGGGATTATATAGATTTACATTTCAGATTTAAAATACAGCTACAATTTGTAATCATACATGTGAAGGGATTCAGGGATGTTAAAGTTTTTATCAAATGCTTACACATTAAATCTTTACTTACAGATTACAGATTCTGAAAGCTGTCACTCAAACAGAATTACACACCAAATCTGCAAAACCATGCACTTATTTATCAGCCTTTGACTCAGTTTTCATAATTTCATAAAACACAGTTTTTTTGCAAAACACAACACAATTGTCTATGCAATGCACACAAATTTAACAGTAATTAACATTATGACGAAGGTATTTTCAAATGTTTTCTTATGGTTACCAACATCCTATATATTAAATAATATATTTAGAAAATTATATTGAAAATATAAGAAAATTATGAAAGCACTGAATCAATACAATTAATGCAGTATTTATAAAATATAATAAAACAAGATAAAAAAGGCAAAATTATATAAAGTTCTACCAAATTAAATATACTTATAAAACACACACACAGCTTTGTCTTTGTTTATAAAATGTCAAGATAAATGGAAAATCACAATATGCAACCGAGCAACTGCTTTGCGATGTGAAATTAATTCATTAGGTGGCGTTCACTTTGTGTTTACATTTACGATGGACAGTTTTTTTTGTTGTTTTTTTGTGCACATTCCAGAAAGTGACTTCCATTCACATTTAGGATCATTCTGTGGACATGGGTTAGTTACCAAAATGTTGTAGGTTTAAATCCCACAAGCTTTTGATTTGTCACCATTGTGCCCTTGATCAAGATGCTTAACCTCAGATTGCTCCAGTGGGACTGAACCTATAATAAGCACACTGCAGATTGCTTTGGTTAAAAGCATCAGCTCAATGACTGCTTACAGTTAGTTGATGCATCTGGAGTTATCGATCTGGATGTTTAACCCAGTGATTACTTTGTTTACTTTCTTAATTGCTTTGACTATAACAATGTAGCAACTGCACAGGTTTTGCTTCACCACTAAGTGCTTTTCTGCAGATCCGATGAGTCGACCGGAGGCCAGGGCACCACCTGCTATACAGACCGACGCACGTTTGCCAGCTGCCAACAGCGTTCCCGCTTCACGCCAGCCACCACCCCCCACCGCAGAGGATGAAGAGGACGCCAACAGCTATGACTCTGATGATGCCAGTAAGATGCTAATTCGCACTGACATATGGACATGTTTGTACCCCATGGGAACCACAGAACAAAATGGTTTACCGTGCATCACAGATTGCGTCAAATCAGCAGACGTGTGCTTGAAGTGAGACTGTTATTCTTTGGTGTCAGCTTTTTTCATGCCTTTAATGCGATGTTGTCCACTTTCCAGCCACTCTGGGCATGTTGGAGTTCAGTCTGCTCTACGAGGAGGAGAAAAACGAACTGCGCTGCAATATAATCAAAGCAAAGGTATTGTCTTTCTTCCCTAGAACAGGCAGTTTCTATCTATTTCTGCACTGGAGAAGCATTTCTGAAGGATCATGTAGAACTGCTTACCATGCAATTATTCCATTTTTGGTGAAGGGTCTCATGCCCATGGACTCCAATGGCTTGGCTGATCCTTATGTGAAACTGCACTTGCTTCCAGGAGCCAGCAAGGTACCAGTGATCTTTAAAAGAAATCCTGCTAATGGTAACAACAGCTGTACAAGTTGTTATAGAAATTGTCACAGAACGTAATGAATGCGTAATATTTTGTCGATCTCTCAGTCTAACAAGCTAAGAACAAAGACGATTCGAACCACCTTGAACCCCGTTTGGAACGAGACCCTTGTTTATCATGGCATCACTAATGAAGACATGAAGAAAAAGACTCTCAGGTAAAACCAGCTTTACTGTATTTAATGCACTGAAGCTTTCAGAGGTAAATGTGAATGGGCAACGTGACGCTAATTGTTCACAATTCTCCTTCCTCGGTCATTTGCATGATGGAACGAGCTGATTGTTGCGTTTTGGTCCATTGCATTTGCAACTTAAAGATTCTTGGAAAGCCTCAATGATGTGTTCGGTTAGAACAGTTTGCAGTGGACTTAATTAAAGCCGTGACATTTCCCAGAGTGGAAAGGGTCAGCATCCGATTGTTCCCTGGCAGGCTTTCTGTCAGTGATGAGGACAAGTTCGGCCATAATGAGTTTATCGGCGAGACGCGGGTGGTCTTGAAAAAACTGAAGCTGAACCAGAAGAAGACCTTCAATGTGTGTCTTGAGAGAGCGATTCCGGTAAGATGAAGGGGACAGCAGAAAGTTTACTGTAATGGGGTCATTCCTACAGTTTAGGGTAAATTCTGGACTGAGCAGATTTGTTGAAAAAAAAAAAAAGCTTAAATTTTAATAGATTTTTTTAGTCTTCTAGTGAAAAGGTTTGGTATAACCTAATAATCCTAACCAAATATTTTACATATGGTATTGGAGATTTGTCCTTTTGAAAATTTATCAATGCATTGTGTCTTTTAAGGCTTCAATGTTTTAAGCTCCAGAAGCTTTATTCAGGAATGGATGCTCTGCAGTGAATGGGTGCCGTCAGAATGAGAGTCTTAACAGCTGATAAAAACATCACAATAATCCCTAGCACTCCAGTCTTTAAACTATTGCTTCTGGCTAAACTGAGTCCTGTATCCATAATATCGCTTTCTTAAAAGCGACAAAAAATTGTCTAATGCCCCAGATCAAGCACCATTTACTAGTCTTAAACGGTTATAAAACAAATATGTTGGTGGATTTTAATTTGAGAGGACAACGGGGGATGGACATTTTCACTGGATCATGTGGACTACATGTGGAATACATGTTACCTTTATTTTAATATGAAGTTGAGAAATCATGGGAATCTGTGCAGTACATGTATACATAGAAAACCATTTTGCATAAAAGATGTGATGTAAAATATGCAGTGTTGTTTCATGGGGACGTAAAATCCACCAAACTGTAGGAATGACCCAATTTGACTTTGCAGTGTAGTAAACTGACTATGTTTAACACCTGGTACGCAGGTGAGACGTACTGCTGGCGCAGGTGCATCTCGGGGCATGGCGCTCTATGAGGAGGAGGTAACTGTGAATTAAATACTTACAACACTGAAGTATTCCCAAGAAATCATAGTAGCTGCTAGCTGTCGAGTCATGCATTTAAGCTCAGTTTCTCCTTGTTGAACTGCATCTGTACACCTGTGTGCATTACAAGTCACTTGGGTTAAGTGGTTCGGCTAATGATTGATCTGTTAACTAGTGTCCACGGGAGATATATGGATTTACTCATCTTTTGTGTGGCTTTTTCTTTTTCAGTTGAAGGACGATGAAGAGGCAGAGGAGAGGGGACGTATCCTGATTTCTCTCACCTACAACAGCCAGCAGAGTCGTCTGATTGTGGGTGTAGTTCGATGTGCTCATCTGGCAGCAATGGACTCCAACGGCTATTCTGACCCCTTTGTAAAGATGCAAGTATACAGCAATCTAATAAAAGGCACCAAAAAGCACTTCTCAAAGTGTAATTAAAATGCTCTCTGGAAGACGAACCGTTCGCTTGGTTAAACTGCTTTGTGACAGTCATTAGGCTTATTTAACATGCTGCGTGCTCTTTGTCTCTGAATTTTCATGCTGTTTTACAGTTACTTGAAGCCCGACATGGGAAAGAAAGCAAAGAATAAAACTCAGATCAAGAAAAAGACTCTTAACCCCGAGTTTAATGAGGTACTCTTTCTTTCTCTCTCTGACGATGTGACCTGCAGTGAGCGTCTTGACACGCTCGACACTGACGTGACACCATGACAGTGCTTTAATAAACTCTGACACTATAATGAAAGGACATTTTTTTGGAATATATCTTATGAAATGGACCTGTCAAGGTTTTTTTGTGTGTGTATGTGTGTGTGTGTGATTTTAGGAGTTTAGCTATGAAGTCAAGCATGCTGAACTGGCAAAGAAGACTTTGGATGTCTCTGTCTGGGATTATGACATGGGAAAATCTAATGATTTCATAGGTGAGAAATATATATATACATGACAAAATAAAGTGTCAGTTTCAACGTATATGCAAAAATGAAAATTTGCTAGAATTTACTCACCCATTCAAGATGTAGAAAAGACTTGCTTCATCTGAACAGATTTGGGGAAATGTAGCATTGCATCACTTGCTCACCAATGGATGCTCTGCAGTGAATGGGTGCCGTCAGAATGACAGCTGATAAAAACATCACAATAATTTGAAAATAATCCACACCACTCAAGTGCATCAATTAATGTCTTGTGAAGACAAAATCTGCATGTTTGTAAGAAACAAATAATAATAATAAAAAAAAAACGTTTTTTACAACGAGTCCTCTATTTAGTTGTCTCATCTGAATCAGGAGAGAAATAAGCACACATCAAGCACAATTTACTAGCCAACACAGTCCAAAACCACTCAAAACAAATCTGTGGGTGGAGTTTGATGTCAAAGATTAAGGATTATTATGTGCATTTTGACCAGAAGTGACAATTTGTTAAAACATCGTTATGATGGATTTGTTTCTCACAAACACACAGCTTTTCACTTAACAAGATATGATAATTAATAGACTGGAGTGGTGTGGATTATTGTGATGTTTTAATCAGCTGTTTGGACTCTCATTCTGACGGCACCCATTCACTACAGAGCATCCATTGTTGATCAAGAGATGCAATGCTACATTTCTCCAAACCTGTTCAGATGAAGAAACCAAGGGTGACTACTTTTTCAGCATTTGTAATTTTTAGGTGAACTGTGCGTTTATTTTTTTCATGTGTCTTGTCCACACAGGCGGCTGCCAGCTTGGTATCACAGCTAAAGGCGAATGTCTGAAGCACTGGTATGAATGTCTGAAGAACAAGGACAAGAAGATCGAACGCTGGCATGTTCTGTTGAATCAAAACAACATTGAGGCGGATGACTGAGGTGTTGTATGTCCAAAGATGACAGTATACGGTTCCATCTTCCAAAAAAGTAATCGAGCTGCTGATGATGTTTTCTTTTCGTTCAGAAAAAAAGCCTTTGTCTTTGCCTCTCCTGAAACCCTGTGGTGAGCTAAAGTGGTCCGACCAAGAAAAACCAGTTACTTAGTTTTTATTTTGGTGGGAAAAAGACCGTGTATGATATTTTTTCACTCAGTAAATGCCTTAAAGAACAAAACCTCATGAATACAGATTTGACGCAAATATAGTAGTCATTAAACCCTGCAACCACGTATACTCAAGGACACTGAGAAAATGGACTTTACTCATGTAAAACCAGTTCTTTAAGTAAAATAGCATGCTAAAGGCTATTGTACACACCATTGTTTGATATCAGAAATATATGCTGTCCTTGCATATGTTATGTTTGTTTTAATCAGTATGTAACAGATGAGAATAAATGCGTAAAACTAATTGTGAATATAAAGTTTAGAAAAGTATTAGAGTTATATCCAATAAACGACAGGTTGTTGAAGTTTAATATTGCATCATGGAAATGTCCTGTTGTTATGTGCATGGAATTCACGGACGTGTTCCCCAATAATACATTATTATCATCAAGTTTGAATTTATTTCTGTAACATGTTTACAAGTGTTGTTATTACCCAATAAAGTGTTCTCAGCTATTGCCTCTGAATCAGTGACGTGAACTGCTTATGTATTCTGGAAACTGAACAAATGTCATTTTTATTTCTGATTAGACCTAAATGTTTGTATTTTCAATTAGCTATTTCATTTAGAAAAGTATGTTGAAATCATAGTGGCACCAAAATGAACATTTCAAACTTAGATTACTGATTTCATTGCTGTGTACTTTAAGTCGTAACTGCAGCACAGTATGAGGTCATTTCTATGAGGAAGAAAACTACGTTTCCTGTTGGTTTACCCTGAAAATGTAAATATTGGCAGTCTATCAGAACATTGTTCTGTTTGTATAAACCTTTTAGTTGTTTCATACAGCAGGATTGACTCAACCAGTGGAGTAAGTGTGAGTTTGGGGGCGGAGCTACTGTTTGTCTGACCAATGGGAAACCTGGTGGAAAACATTATTTTTAATAATTCTTGTTGCGCGCACAATTGGTGCAGAAATAACACACATCACTTTCAATTAAACATTAAAAGACCCTCACTCAACTTATTATGCTAACTCATTTCTCATATTCAGAATGAGTCTGTTTTGCATGTCTGTCTTTAGGCTGTTTTGAAAATTCCAGCTCACCGGGGTTTCGACTGTAATGGCGTAATTTGCAATTATTCCAAATTGAGCTAACGGCCAGTATAAGTATTCCTCTGAGAGCATTCTACCTTTGAGTAAAGTAATCTCTGAAAGAAAACTTTTTAACTCCTCGCTTGATAGCAATCTTGTCATTTCCTCGAGCTTGTGTTTTTCCTCATTTGACAGATGCTGGAAGTACGTTTAGCGGTGGAAGTGCCACCAGTAAAAGTGCTGTAATGGTTAACTGGTCAGGACAGCATCCAGTGGTGACAGGGCAGAAACTTTGTGTGAATCAGGCGAACGGACACGAACAACAAACCCATGTGACCTTTGCATCCTCATGTAAACACTAGCCAAGTCCAGGTGCGAATACAAATTGGTGAGTTGGCTGGTAACTTTTGGGAACTGAGAGACAATACATGATTAAAATACAATATGAATCTGAAACTCACTGACATGAGCAATTCAATCTGACACTCAGACCATCTACTGAAAAAAAACTTTTATACAACTTTTAAAACATTTATCAAAGTGGAAAATGTGATATCAAATTCATATAGCATGGCTGAAGTAATTATATATATATATATATATATATATATATATATATATATATATATATATATATATATATATATATATATATATATATTTTTTTTTTTTTTTTTTTATCTTCTAGCATGTGAAATATTGTCAGCAGAGTGAAACCAAAAGAATATTTTTTTTCTTTATAATTTTTTTGACAGCTGCAATTTTACAGAGAGAAAGGAATAGCCTGTAAGCAACATGTTAGTTATTAATATGAAATAATAAAAAACATTTTTTTTTGCATAAGTACATAAATGCAAAATATGGTTTGTGGCTAGTAATAAATATTTACGACTGGTATTTTTTCCCCTTTAATTTATGTGCAGACAGCATGCTAAATAAATATGCACTTAATTATTTTATAAAACTAATAAAATAAAATAATATGTTAATGCACAGCACACAAATGCCAACCTTATTTAACCTGAACACATAAATGTAATAGTTTCGGATCGCATGCTTCTTTCTCCTCCCACTTGGAGTTTGAATCTTTTTGTCTCATTGTAAAGCATCATTTCATCATGAGTAATAGGATATTAAATGTTTACTGCTGGAGGGCATTGTTGACACTAATAAAAAATGATAGTGATCAGCCAGAGAAATAATTATAGTCATGTGAACCCAGGAAACAGGGAGGGTTTATGATCTGATTTACAGCTTTTATGTACATGTGTGTACAGACATCTGTGCTTCCAAGTCTGTATTAACCAAAGACACACCCCCTTGTGTCATCCCACCCCGTCTGTTCTGATGCAAGGAAACCCACATGTGGATCTGAGTATAAATAAGGCAGGGATGAGGGGTTACCTCTGGCTATTCATACAATCATTCACAAAATTGTTGTACAATTATACATTTTACCATACAAATGCAAACAGCTTTTACAAGCAGTTGTGTATCCTTTCATGCTGTTTCACGCTTGTTTCAGTGCTGACAGTTCTGACACGTTCTGTATTTGGACTAGATCCGCTTCAGGTGGTCAAACACAATATGCATTTCTCAGACGTCTCTTCTCTTGTGTGACAGCATCTGGAACAAAAACAACAGCCTTTTTAGCTGCATGACAAGTGATGAGCAATCTGTGATGGAGAGTTACCTGTCCAGGTGCTGGGAAGACAGTACTAGTAGTAATTTACAGCATCTGTACGGAGGGCCAGGGACCTGAGGAGTGTTGGACCTGATGGATTTGAGCACCAGGACAGTGAAGAAAGCTCCACACAGATGCTGCACCGCTCAATGTGAGCATGGATGATCCCAGGGACTCTGTGGTGTGGCTCAGGAAATAAGGCTATGGCCTTTGGTGACCTGGGTAAATGGGATTATATCAGTCAATCTATCTGTCTGTCTATCTATCTATCTATCTATATACAATTTATTAATAATTTTAATTGCTATGTTAAGTCTAATAATTTATCATCAGTAATATTTAATATATAATCTATATATTTTATATAATCTAATTTATATATAATACTAATATAATGAAATTTTGTTCTATTCTAATTTATAAATACATTTTAATATTTAAATAATTTAATAATTATATATATTATTTAATCATTTTTAATAATTTTAAAATACAAAATATTATTTGATTTTTTTTTCTAAAATTCTCATGATTTAATTTGTAATGTTTTCATTTAAATTATATATATATATATATATATATATATATATATATATTTTTTTTTTTTTTTTTTTTTTTTTTTTTTGGTTCTTCTAGCATGTGAAATACTGTCAGCAGAGTGAAACCAAAAGAATATTTTTTTTCTTTCTATTTTTTTGACAGCTGCAATTTTACAGAGAGAAAGGAATAGCCTGTAAGCAATATGTTAGTTATTAATATGAAATAATAAAAACCAACTTTTTTGCTTAAGTAAATAAATGCAAAATATGGTTTGTTGCTAGTAATAAATATCTCTCTCTCTCTCTCTCTCTCTCTCTCTCTCTATATATATATATATATAATTTATTAATAATTTTAATTACTATGTTAAGTCTAATAATTTATCATTAGTAATATTTAATATATAATCTGTAATGTTTTTACGATGTAAAAAAGATACAAATATATAAATAGAGGCATTTTCACAAGTGGCCCCACATTTTTGGGAAGCCCAAAACTAAAATTAAATTTAAGGTAAAATTATTTACAACTGGTTAATTGAATTGAATTGGAAATTAAAAAAATCCTTATCTGTTCACTTGTCTTCAGAAATCATTCTCATATGTTGAATTACTAGTCAAGAAACATTTCTGATTATTATTAATGTTGTAAACAGCTGTGCTGCCTCATGTTTTTGTGTAAACAATGAAATACTGTATTTTATTTCAGTATTTACTGATGAACAGAAATCCAAAAGAACAGTATTTATAAAGAATTTTATATTTTGAAACATTATAAATGATTTTACTGTCACTTTTGATCACTGTAATGCATCCTTGCTGAATAAAAGTATTCATTTCTTTTAAAAAATGGATGGATGTGTGCACACACCTCAAATAAATAAATAAATAAAAACAAAAAAGCGAAACAATAATCAAAAAAGGAGAACTCCTCACCTGTTGACTTCTGCAGGTCTTCTGCAGGTGTCTTTGATGAGACGGACACATGCTGCAGAGATCACCACCACTGTAAAGACACCATCCCCACGGTGTCTTCAACACCAACATCTTCACTTTATCTTCACTAAACTTCACTTGAGCAGGAAATGTTGAGACTATACCAGCACTGCATTCATTCCATAATGTTCAGCTGAGTAACATGAGACATGTCCAACATAACAGAGAGCGTCTCTGATTACTGTATCTTATGACACTGTGATCCAATCACTTCAGGTTCGCCGCTGTCTCCTGGGTGTTAATATGAGCATGTCCAACCTACGGATACTTTAACAGCTAAAGATGCGCTGCTTTGAGTTCTCTCAGCGGATGGAGGGGCCTGTGTGTATTCACTTTCATTTGACTCAGCACTTTTCTGTTTCCATCAAATAAAAGACCTTTAACACTCAAAATTATTTGAACCGAAAACCTGCCATGTTCCATGATTTCTACACTACTGTTCAAAAGTTTGACGTCAGTAAATCTTGTAATGTTCTTGAAAAAATTATCTTCTGCTCACCAAGGCTGCATTTCTTTGATCAAAAATGCAGAATTAAAAAAAATATATATTATTACAATTTAAAATCAATCTTTTCTATTTGAATACATAGAAGATGTAGTATTCCTGTGATGCGCAGCTGGATTTTCAGCTTCATTACTCCAGTCTTCAGAGTCACATGATCTTCACACGAGTATCATTAATGTTGAAAACAGCTGTGCTGCTTCATATTTTTCGTGGAAACGGTGATATACTGTATTTTATTCAAGAATTTACTGATGAATAGAAAGTCCAAAAGAACAGTATTTATTCAAAATGTAATATTTTGAAACATTATAAATGATTTTACTGTCACTTTTGATCACTGTAATGCATCCTTGCTGAATAAAAGTATTAATTTCTTTAAAAAATGGATGGATGTGTAACCCCATCCACCCGCAACCCCCCAAAAAAACAATATTTTATTTTATTTTATGCAATTTATTATGAGTTCAAATTCAAAAGGTTTAAAATGTTTCAATGCCAGACACAAAAGGAGCAAAAACCTGTTTGAACTTTGAAAATGGTTCTCTCTGAAAACTTTGGTGTGAGTTGTAAACATAATGTTGTGCACACAGTTACAGAAGCTTGTTTTTCTGATTGGCAGGTGTGCAATTTCTGAACTTGCTCAATACGCTGTGGTGAAAGATGCAGCGAACTACACCGACACGCTCTCTGAACAAGACATAGAGACACTGAAACCAGTTTTCACCAAACGATCACTCTGGGACGAAACCAGGTCACCAAAAACACAGACAAATCACTTACTATACAAGATCCCAGGAGCAACGGTGAAGAACCGAGTCCAGTTTCTACATCACCAGAGCCATCTGTTACAACACCGCAGTCCTGGAAATCTGAAGCTCCCGTACTTCCAACAGACGCACCAAAGATAACAGACAGACCACAAGAAGGTATCAGATCTGTTGGAAACTGACCAAATTGGGAATCTTTTTATTGTATTTTTTGGAGATGTGTGAGCGCTACAGAGACCTGGATTCATGCCATCTACAGATTCCTGCTTTACAGGAGAAATTCGGTCTACAAAACCCTGGCATGAGAACCCTTTACATACACATTCAATACAGTATATCCACCCAGATTCCAGTGACACCGAATCCATCTCCCTAATAGCGATGTGTAAACATTTCGCTCAAAAATTTTAATTCACAAAAAAATTGCTCATATTCGGGCCATCCAATTTGTAGATGGGTTTGTATCTTCATCATATTTGAAGGAATGTTGCAATGCATCACCAACGGATGCTCTGCAGTGAATGGGTGCCGTCAGAATGAGAGTCCAAAAAGCTGATAAAGACATTCCGAAAAATCCACAAGTAATCCACACCACTCCAGTCCATCAGTTACCATCTTCTGAAGTGAAAAGCTGCGTGTTTGTCAGAAATAAATCCATCATTAAGACATTTTTAACTTCAAATGTGTCTTTTATCCATGATATTGATTTCTCCAGTGGAAGAAAAAAAGTAATCTGGTCTGAATCAGGAGAGAAATATGAACAGATCAAGGATTGTTTACAACCAAAAACTTTCCAAAACAAATCTAAACAAATACGTTGGTGGTGAAAGGAGACATTGTGAGAAAGCGTTGATGTGGATTATTATGAATTACTCATATTTTGGTCAGAAGCAACAGTTGGGTTTGTTTCATACAAACATGCAGCTTTTCTATTCACAAGACATTGACTGATGAAGTGGAGTCGTTAAGATTATTTATGGATTATTGTGATGGTTTTATCAGCTCTCAATCTGACGGCACCCATTCACTGCAGAGCATCCTTTGGTGTGACAATTTCTCCAAATCTGTTCTAATGAAGAAACACCATCGTGGATGGCCTGAGGGTGAGCACATTTTCAGCTCATTTTCATTTTTGGGTGAACTAGTCATTTAAGCAAGTCTAGCACATCTAAGATGGTTTTTGGTTAACCTCATTTTGGTTTAATTTCTCTGCTATCAACTGATACATGCTGCTTTTCTCAGGCTCCTTGTCCAAAGAACTGGATGAAACTGACCCTGTGCATTCACTGTTGATGGATTTCATTTCACAATCCTGCTTCACCCTGCCACCGTCTGACAACTGTCTGAATGGAAAAAGGTTGGTATAGACATTATGGTTAAATATCTGGGCTTGTAACTCAAAAGTTGGTTAACTGTCCCTTAATCTGTGCATGGGAATATATGTACTGAATAATGCAATGCAAATAATAATGTAAAGAATGGACAGTTAATCGAAGTGCTTCTCAAGTGTAAACCATGAAACCAAACCCAATCTCAGTGGCATCTCTTCTGTTTAGTTGCTCAACTCATCCACCAGAAGCACAGCTCATCCAAACCTGGAGGAAAGACCTGACAGGAGGGGGACATCTAGTGGACTTCATGCGCAAACTCAAGCAGTCCAGAGAGACTCTCCAGTCAGACTATATAAGACATGCATCAGGATGCACACTCAACTGCAGAAACCTAGACTTCCTAAACGGAAACGCACATAAAGGTCGGCTCAACTCAAAAAAGCTGCCAAAAACTTGCAATGGGAAAACAATAGCAATACAAATGCTCTTATGAAATAGTTTTAATAGTCAATGGGGGAAACCTGACACACATCTGCCTTAGATATAGGAAATCTGTGCTGAAATAGTATTGTAAACATTTATACTGAGAAAGGGTTAAATTTAGCCTAATATAATAGGTCAGAGTGTTACAGTTATCTCATTATGGGGCGATATCATTCAGATAGTTTTAGCCAACTTCTAAGTGTCATAGGTAGCCTATTTAAAAATATATATATTCAGTCACATACTTAATTTAAATAATGCCTCGTAAAAATTCAAAAGTCATTTACTTTCATAGCTATTTTTTACAATTGCCTGAACCCTCACAGATCATGTTCAGCTTTACCCCACAATCTAGAGATAAACTAGATGTAAGTTAAAAACCAAATGCATGTAAACATTATACACAAGTATTTGACATCCCAAAATCATTTTCATACCCCAAAACGGCTTTCCGGATTATTTTTGTCTCTGGTAAACCGGGATGCAATTGCGCATGTGCTGAAAATGTTGTTACATGTTTTGGTGTGTACTACCTAATATTGCACTGTCTCTGAATTGATGAAACAAGCGAGTGTTGTTAATGTATGTAAAATTGTAAATAACATGTAAATTAATTTGAATAAATATATCTTAATATGAATCTTACTTTGATCCTATTCAGCTCCAGATGCATTCACTTACAAAGTTCTACTAGCTCATTTATTTATTTATTTATTTTTTGTAAATGGTGTATTATATGGTAAATTATCATATGTTAATCAGAAAAATATCACAATTTATAATAACATCAATAACATTTTATGCGCTATGGACCTGCCATTTAATGGTCAGTTAATGTTTACATCATCATAGTTTAACATTATTTTGGCGCATAATAATTTCACATACTTACGCCCACATGAAAAAATGCTATAGTGATTTACAGTAAATACTATAGTGTTTTTGAACCATATACAGGCTAGTAAAGTCTATTATACTGTATATATTATAGTATTTACAACAATGAATGCTACAGCATACTGTACTATAGTATTAACTATAGTGAACTGATAAACTAATAAATACTGTAGTATAGGCTACTTTAATCTTTACTGCAGTAGTGTAGGTACAGTATTGTAGTATGATATACCCATAGTTGTAGAAAAATTAGGTAAAATAATTTGTTTATATTATTGTAGTTTATATATTACCACAGCAACTATAGATTTACCTCGACAAATTAATTCAAGTACTTTTACTATAGTATCTATGGTTCAGAACACTATAGTATTTACTATAAATTACTTATTTCAGTTAGTCTGACATATTTTGAACCAAATCAACAGTAAGTCAGACTAACTGAAGTAAGCCTGGCTTATTTGGGAAACTAGTTTTATGAAACAGGGCCCAGGTCTAGTGCTGTCACGATAACAAATTATGTTGTGTGATATATTGCTCCAGAAATAAGTGCGATAAGCAATAATATTGTCATTTAAAAAACCATTTTATGCCATTAAATATATAATCATAATGTAACAATAATGCAAGACGGACTACTCACTTCCAAATAACAACAAACGTTTAATTTTTAAGTATATTTAGATCATGGAAAATGAAGTATCAAAATACTAGACACCTTAAAAAACTGAATAAATAATAAATAAAAAATTTCTAACAAAAAGTGCAAAAGTAGAAAAAAAGAAAAATGCACAAATACATTTGCACGCTCATCCATATGCACAAAGGCACAAGTCCCAAAACAAGCCCATATCTGCAGATGAAACGTTTTTTTTTTTTGTAGAAACATTTTTTATTATTATTATTTATTTGAACTAGCACCTCATGACTTTACCATGTTATATACAAGAAGATGCAAAAGACACAGGCGCAAGTGGAAAGTACAAAAGTAAATATAATTGGCGATATGTTGCGTCACCAAAAATGATTGATGACGTGAACATATACTGCGCGAGAAGTCGATGTATTGATTATTGCGACAGGTCTGCAGGTCTAGTAACTAGTCGCAGTAGGTAACTCAACTCCCGTCTGATGTCACAAACAGTAACTGAAGCCCTGAACTACTGAAAGCATCTGAACCGCCTCCTTTAGCCGGAGAGAGAGAGAGAGAGAGAGAGAGAGAGAGAAGAAAAACATGGCGAACTTTCCTCTTTTCTGAAGAGCTGCCGAGCGTTTCTGCAAGCACCACCGTGCATGACTTCACTTCTGCATCCACACTCGATCTGAAGCCGAAAACGAGGCTTTTCTCATGGATTCGGAGCGAGTGAAGTATCATGGGATGAGAGTTTGAAACACTTGGATACTACTAAAGCAGGACAGGATGGAGAAACAAGGAACAAGACGCGAAAAGGTAGATAAACACACAACTAGTGTGAAACGTGAGGCTTGACTGTGTTGTGTAAGTTAAGAGTGATGCAAAACTGGATTTATTATTGCGGTGTGTTTTCATTAAAGCTTGCTTTCTCCTGTTGACGAGTTATAAAGCCACATGACGTACTAAAGCTTGGTCAAATTTGACATGATGTCAATGTTTTAGATTCTTTTCACAACTCTTTTTGGGGTTGTTGTGTAAGTTTAGATAGATATTGAGTAACATGTCATGATTGATACTGCTAATAAACTTACAGTGTGTGTTTGCATGTAATTATCAAGTGCATTTATGAGCTAAACTGATGCTAGACTGCAACGGTTTCTGGATTCAACACTTTTAATAACACTGATGCTGACATTTCATCTCAGAAGAGTTACTCAGAGGCACTTTATGGAAATCCTTGAAAGGTGAAATATCTGGGCTGGTCACTCAAAGGTTGTAGGTTCAAGCCCTGCACGAGTTGATCCATAAATTATATTTAGTTAATGCACAGGTACCTGTATGTTGTTTTGAATAAAAGTGTCACATTAATGTCAAATTAGTGTAAAAAAAATTGTGCTAGATGAACAATATTCTGCTGAATGTGGTCTCAAATAGAGTTGCGCAAACAATTTCATACTGAATTATAATCGCTGATTTATTAATGGTTTGTGAATCAAATGGAGTTTGTGTGAATTATGCAGTTAGTGTTAGAGGTTTATTGATTTACTTGATTTGTGCTGCTGCTGCTGCTATTGTTATTTTGTCTTGACTGGTTATTTGTTATTTCGAGAGCTCATCATTTCATTGTTTGTTCATTGTTGAGTATTGTACATCTACATTAAATTGCTTAAAATGTACTTCACAAGCAAACATTGCAGAATTATCTTATCACTAGTTAACTTCTTCAGGTGCTAATTTGTAACTAGATATACATATAGAGACAGTGTCAAGAATTTATAGTCAAATTATTAAGAATTTATTGACTTAAGACGTTTTGCATTTAGTGGACAAACAGATAGAAAATGATGCATCATTGCTTTGATTAAAAAAAGAAAAGAAATGTATATATATGTGTGTGTGTGTGTGGCTTCTTAGGCTTCTTAGGCGAGCTTCTCCATGGTGGTTCCCAGCAGACCACGACATGTTCTCAGACTCACCAGATGTTAGTGGGTGCACCTGTGTTTTCTTTGAACCCAGACGGAGAGAATGCAGTCTGGGGATTGTTTGAGGGGACAGCAGACTCGTCAGTGCAGCCTGGTGCTTTTGGCAGAGAAAACAAATCATCTTGAGTGAAATATTTAATGGCAACAGTCACAAACCATCAACACAGTACACGACAGAACTCAAAAGATAAACTTTCCCATGCCTCTAGTCATATTCGATCCATTTTCTTCCCAGAAACAAACCCATTCTTGCATTATAAATGTGAGGAAGTGCTGAATGCGTGCATGCATCCTGACTGCAAAAAATATCATGCCAAGGATATGCACCAGCTGAACTATGATCCAACCGAAGATGGCTTTTAACAGTTTTTTCTTCAAGAGTTCGATGTTACGTAACCCAAATGCTACATCGATATGATTTTTAATACAAAAATAAACATTGTCCTTAAAACCAAACATGGAAATGTATTAATTTCAAAACAAATATCATATTATTTCCTCTTTCTACTTCAAATTGTAATGTTTAATTCAATGTTATATGTAAGTCTTTGTGAAATTTACTAGTAATTTCTAAGTGAAAATAGTTTATACACCAGATTTATTTTTCTCCAGTGAAACATGGCGAGTGTTATAGTGCCAAAAATACTTTGATTGGACCGAAAGTTGATTCATTAAGTTTAAAAGCTTGTTTATTTTTCTGTCCTAAGTATGCACTGTATTGTTGGTTGCCATCTATCATTTGCTTTCACTGGGGGAAGCTGGTGTTGGTTGAACAAGGAAATCTTGCTGGTTGAAGAAATAGTTCACCCAAAAATGAAAATGTGCTGTCAGTGTACTAACCCTCAGATGATCAAGGATGTAGATGAGTTTGTTTCAGCATGGAAATGTTGATATGTAGCATTACATCACTCGCTCACCAATGGATGCTCTGCAGTGAATGGGTGCCGTCAGAATGACAGCTGATAAAAACATCACAATAATCCACAAATAAAATCCACATCACTCCAGTCTAGTCCATCAATTAGTGTCTTGTGAAGTAAAAAATGAAATGTTGGTTATCCATTTTTAATGGATATGAACATTAAATTGGCGCCTTCTAGCCAGTATAGTCCATAATCAATAATAACGCTTCCTCCAGTGAAATAGTCCGCCCCCTGTTGTCTCTCACATTAAAATCAACCCACATATTTGTTTAAAACTGTCTGTTTTGGCTTGTAAACAGTGTTTGATCTGTGCAGATTTCCTTCCTGATTCAGACAAGATGACCATATCCATGAGAAATAGCGTTATTATGGATAGAGGACTCATATTTTAGCTAGAAGCAATAGTTTAAATCTTAATAATGGAATTATTTCTTTTAAAAATGCACGGCATTTGGCTTTTCAAGACATTAACTGATGTACTGATGTAGTGCGGATTATTCTGATGTTTTTCTCAGCTGTTTGGACTCTCATTCTGACGGCACCCATTCACTACACAGCATCCATTGCTGAGAAAGTGATGCAATGCTAAATTTTTCCAAACCTGATGAAGAAACAAACTCATCCTAATCTTGTATGGCCTGAGGATGAGTACATTTTCAGCAAATATTCCTTTTTGCAGGGAGCTGTTTCGTTAAGCTAATGTACAAAATGCAGCGTACGCTAGTGAGCAGTTGTACTTTCTCGGCAGCATTATGTTCGTGAGATGTTTGGAAATGTTTTTAGGCAGAGGAGAAGGCTGTAGACAGCTGTTGGACAGACAGATAGTGTAAAGTCGAGCTGACGCCCCGCGGGCTCTTCTGAGCGGGCATCAACTTCTCCATCGGCCGCCTGATGCCTGCCAGAGGAGAGGCTTGTTTTCATTTTCCCAGGAATGTGACTCCGCCCCCTGACCTGCTCGAGACCGAGGGGTGGGATCACGACCGGCCAGACAGACATGGAAGCAGTGAGACACAGGGATCAACTTCGTTTGCAATGTTAAACTATTGGTTAAGTCTCACAAAATCATGTCCAGGTCACATTTGACCCCAAGATCAAAATATAGATCACCACTCGTCACAATGTTACTATTGGTTTTGAATATTAAATTCAATGCTTAAGAAGATCTGAGATGACCGAAGACTTGAGAAGAGATGATGTCAAGCCCCCAGAAGACCTCAGATGATGCTAACCTTGGAACAACATATAAAACGACCAAATTTTGCTTAAAGGGATAGTTCACCCAAAAATGAAAATTCTGTCATTAATTACTCGCCCTCATGTCGTTCCAAACCCGTAAGATGTTTGGAACACAAATTAAGATATTTTTGATAACATCTGAGAACACTCTGACCCTTCCATAGACAACAACACAGCTGAGATGTTTCCCAGGGTCGAGAAACATAGACGTCGGTAAAACAGTCCATCTGTGGGACAACCCGTAATTTTACGAAGCTACTGGAATACTTTTGGTGCATAAAGAAATAAATGATAACAGAATTTATTCAAGAATTCTTCTCCAGTCTTCTGCCAGTTTGGAGAGTACCCCAGAACATAATCAATGTAAACCAGCGTTGTTTACATTCAGCGTGCGCACGCTTTCTACAGAACGTAACAACGCCCATCCTCCACCACCTCTTTCAATTGATTTTGGTTTTAAAAAGGACTCAGACGTTTTTTTATAGCATTGTTTTTGCATTATTGGTGTAGTGTTTTTGCTTTTCTGTAGTTTTTAAATCTTTCTATTTAGGTTTAGTTTTATCTTAAAGGGGGGGTGAAATGCTATTTCATGCATACTGAGTTTTTTACACTGTTAAAGAGTTGGATTCCCATGCTAAACATGGACAAAGTTTCAAAAATTAAGTTGTACGTTTGAAGGAGTATTTCTGTTCCAAAAAAACCTCTTCCGGTTTGTCACAAGTTTCGGAAAGTTTTTTTTGAGTATTTCGACATTCACTGATCAGAGCGAGAGCGAAATGTCACAAAAGAAGTGTGTTTTGGTTGCCAGGGCAAGACAACCCTGCACAGATTACCAAAGAAAAAAAATATTAAGGGACCAGTGGATGGAGTTTATTTTTACAGAGCATCAACAGAGTTGTGCAAGTGTTTGTGTTTGTTCCCTGCATTTCGAAGATGCTTGTTCACAAGGCCCAGTTTGACCCGGATTTGCACATCGTTTATTTCGTAAGGATGATGCAGTCGCAACGAAAAAGGGTCACAATCGTGTGTTGGAACCGCAGGCGGTGAGTAAAACTGCTTCAAATATCTCAGTGTTGTTAACTTAGCTATCGGCGCGTAAGCACATCAAGTAAACAACATGCGATGTTGTCATCAAACTGCACTTTCCACATGTACAGCTTAAATAAAACAAAAAAGACGACATAAAGTGAAACTTAGTCATTTTCCAAAACTGCTAAGCATATACATACAGTTTCAACACATACCACATAGAGACGTTGTTGCTGATGCTGCTCTTGTTAAATTTCAGCCTCTGGATCTGATTCTGGATCATAAATATACGCTGAATCTGACTGTTAGCCATGGTTTGTTTTGGTTGGTTTTGTCCTCTAGCTTCCAAACGCTCTCAATGCAAAAGCTTACTCGCGCTCGTGATTCTTTAGCTCCGCCCACACGTCACGCCTCCAGGCGCTCGTGTTTTTCCGGGAAAAATCGGTACAGACTATCTTTCTCTTATGAATATAATAAAAATAAAGACTTTTTGGAGTTATGAAGGATGCAGTACTACTCTATAGGTACTCAAGATTAACAGGAGATTGAGTGAAAACGAGCATTTCACCCCCCCTTTAAATGTTTGTATTTACGTTATTTGCCAAGACAAACAATTTTTAATGTTCATTTAAGTATTTCATGTTTGTTACTCACGTAATGTTTACATTTTATTTCGAACTTTTAAGTGAATTCATATTCTTAATTTGCATAAAAAAGATTTTAATTTCAGATTTTTAAAATTAACGTAAAAAGTTTCACTTGTTTTTGTTTTAGTTATTAACTTCGACAGCGCTGGATCTTGCTCGGTTTATTGCGAGTCACCCTGTTAGTTCTGAGGGTCAGAGGAATATTTCTGTTGTGTTTGTGGGAGTGTGTCTGTGTATTGTCACGACGCGTGTCGGCTCTAGTCCGGTTTAAAGGTCTTGTTTGCATGCTGATGTTAGCATCTGCTGTTGTTAGTTTGAGTTAAGCATCGCCTCAGCTGTTTGAAGTGAGTCCTGATCAGACAGGAAGAACACAGCAAGAGAGGAAAACAACCTTTATATATTTTACCCAAATCAATTTTCACACCACGCTTTGATAATGCGGTGTCCTCTGGCTGACCCTGTGCTGTTACTAATAACAAACACACACTGTTAGTGCCTTTAAAGCATCCTGCTCCGTGTCTATTGTGCTTGTGTTTGTGATGTGCATAAACCGAGGTCAGATTTAGTTTATTTATTATTAGGGCCAGAACATCATTGTTAATTATTGCATTATTGCTCTCTCTTGATATAGATTATTTTAATGAGTCTATAATACCTGGAGAGGGCTTTTTCATATTCGCATATAGCTAGTATGTGTAAAGATTATGTTAAGTATTTTTAAAAAGAAATTAATAGATATATTCAGAAATGATTAAGTAGATGTGACAGCAAAGACATTTATGATGTATAAAGCTTTCTATGTCAAATAAATGCTGACTTAAGGTTCATCAGCAACAAAAAAATCCTGAAAAAAACAGAGTATATTGTATTTTCCACAAAAAGTTTTCAACATTGATAAAATAATAAATGTTTCTTGAGCAGCAAATCGGTATATTAAAATAATTTCTGAAGGATCATGTCACACTTAAGACTGGAGGAATGATGCTGGAAATACAGCTGCGCATCACAGGAATAAATTAAATTTTACAGTATATTCATATTAAAAACGGTTATTTTAATTGGTTATAATATCTCACATTTCATTAGAATTTTTTTTACTGCATTTTTAAGCAAATGAATGCAACCTTGGTGCATAAAAATCTAAACACAACTAAAAAAATATAAATGCATAAAAAAGAAATATTAAAAATGTAAATTCAAATAAAAAATATATAAAAAATAATTATACCATAAATATAAAATGTAAATAAATAAACAAATAAATAATATTTTAATTCTTACAAACCTTAGTGTAAATGATCATGGAATTTTTTTTATAAATTAAATTTACATTCATATTTGTTTTTGTTACAATTATGCAGCTTGTCTTTCTCAGCAACACTTTAATTTCAAAATGAAAATGTCATATTTCCATAAAACATTGAAAGTGCATTCAAAAGTAATTTTTTTCTAAGATCTTTATTAGACAGAGCTGGTTTGGGTGGTGGCCACCATGAGCTCAGATTTGGTGCCGTCATGACGTTCTCTGGACTCAGTGATAATCAATCAAATCACTAATGGGATTAGTCCATGCACAGAGATCAGTGAGACGTCCGTGACTACATTCAGCATGTGTGTGGTCAGTTTACGGCTGTTATTTTTGGACTGGAGTTGTACATGTGCTCCATATGTTCAGTTGTGCTCATGCAGATCTACATTGTGAGGTCTTCTTCGCTCTGTTGTCTCAGCTGAAGATGAAGATGACCACTGTCTGTCTGTTCAGAAGCATCTCCACCAAGCCTCTCATTATCTGCCCATGCATACAGCGGCCAGCATAAACACGGCTAACACTGTTATCTGTGTCTGGCCCTGGACGGGGTGCACGGAGACCTCGCCAGACAGGACACGATCAACCACACCACAGAACTGAATGTGCAAAATCACAAGCAGAGAGCTAAAAGAAGCATTAACTGAAGCATTAACTTTTCAGACTTTTTGACTTTGAGTTTTTAATTGAGAGTTTGGCTCATTAACCTGTGACTCATTAACCGTCCCATGGAGAAATTATTATTTAATCCTAATTAGATGTGTGACATGAAAAAGACTATTGAACTATATAAATATGAATGTGTATACCTTTTCTGTGGTTGACATTAATTGAATTATAAAATGTGACGTATGTTCTGGAAATAGATGAACTGCTGTTGGGTTATGTTGACTAGGTAAAAAAAAAAAAAAAAAAAAAAGGCTAACTAACTCAATAAAACACAATAAAATCATGAAGAAATTATAAAGAAACAGAGTTATCTATCTATCTATCTATTCATCTATCTCTATCTATCTATCTATCTATCTATCTATCTATCTATACATACACATTATTTATTTATATATTTATGTATTCATTTATTTAATTATTTTTTTTACATTTTCTGATAAAATTTAATTTAATTTATTTTGTGTGATGAAAGCACTTCCAAAGCCATTTCTTCTTTTACATTTTAATTCCCACCCCAAAACAACAATCCAAACTATGAATATAATAAATTAATAAATAAGTAAAATAATATTAAAAATAATCAATAATGATATAAAAATATACAAGTACTGACATAATAATATTAAAATGTAAAGTAGGGGAAAAAATGTTTAAAGTATTTGACAATTTTTCTTTCTTTTATTAATTATTATTATTATTATTATTATTATTATTTTCCTTTTTTTTTTTTAATTTCTGGTGATGTTAAGGTTTTATTGTAAGGTTATTTTTTTATCTATTTTTCACTGAAGTTGGAAAATAAATATTATAGGGGGGGGTTTACATGATAATACTGCTGTTTTTTCTTGTAATTGGCATTTACCAGCAATTTCTGAGTGAAAAATATTTAATATTAATATTAAAAGTCCAGTCACTTCCTAATATGTGAGGCACAAATTGAGTTCTTCACATAAAGCAGTCGACTCACAATTGATTCAGATTTGTCATTAATATGTAGCTAAGCTAACACACAATACTGGGTTGACTATTGAGTATTTTATCATTACTTAATTATTTTATACACTGCTTGTTGCAGTGCATTCTGGGATTGAAACTGTCTGGGTAGCACAGATTACTGCCTTAGATTTTGGCCAAAAGAAGGTATTTTAGTAGGAGACATAATGTGTTAGCTGCTTCTTACATCGGTGTCTAAATGATGCCTTTAAATCATCAGCTTTCCTGAACTTCAGAAGAGCTGAATACACTATCGCTCTTTTCTATTTCTCTCCGTTGTTCAGAGGTTTTGTGTCTTGATGTTGTAAACCGTTTCAAAATTCAGCTTCTCTCGTGTTTCTGTGCTTCTTTTTGTTTCCCTTCAACTGATGCTGTTTCTTCTTGCCCGTTTTCTCTTCTCTCCTTCTCTCATGCTGTCGCTCGAGCGCTCCTGCTCTTCCTTTTGGCCTCTCTGGAAGTAATTATCCCGCTGTGCTATCCCAGAATTCCTACAGAAGGGAAGAGGGGTGTGGCCTGTGTGTGAGATTACAGGCTGGAGTGGCTTTCTTCGCCTGCTGTTTAACTTTCTCTCTCTCTTTCTCCGTCCCCTCCCTGTTTTTCCCTGTCGCTCTTGGGAATTCTCCAGATGTGAAGCTCTTAGGTGGCTAGTCGTAAATTTCCTGCATTCTCTGAAGTCAGCGGGAGCCACTGGTGTGTGTCTCCCCGAGGAATCCAGCTCACAGCCAAAACAATGAGCACGGCCTGATGTCGGCGTCGTGGCTTTGGAATATATGATTTTCTTTTGAAAGACATCGCTTTAGCAATTTGGACCCATTTTTCTTCAGTTTCTTTCTTGCAGTTCTTTGAATTAGACATTTGTTTTGCTGCGCTCACTTAACTCTTGAGTCTTTGATGCACATATACGCAATCTTCAACATATTCTACCGTCAATATAATTTAATATCAAATTAATAAATATATTCTGATTAAGCAAAAATTTTAAATAATGGGTTTATTTAAGTCTAAACACTCTTAATTGCTTATACAGCTACAGTTCATTATGTTTTAATGCTTGATTAAAACATGCTATTTTTGTTGAAAACAGGGAAGATGGTACAGATTTACAATTCATCTTATCTGCTCATCACATCACATGTGTAAGCAATAGATTTATGCTATGAAATTATAATCAGCATCATGTTTATTAACAATTTAATCAATATTAGCATTAATATTATATGCATTACTGTTTAAAAAAAGTTTTCTGACGGAAAGCCTAATGCTTAACTTTTCATGAAGGATGCATTAAATTAATCAGAATTGACAGTAAAGAAATGTATAATGTTATAATGAGCGACAATTCAGCATATCGGAATGATTTCTGAAAGATTATTTGACACTGAAGAATGTTGAAAATTCAGCTGCGCATCACAGGAATAAATGACATTTCTACAATATGTTCACACCAGAAATGTGTTTTTTAAATTTGCAATGGTTTCAAATGTTACCGTTTTTAGATTAAATAAATGCAGCCTTGGTGAGCAGAAGAGACTGTTAAAAATGAAGAAACAAGACTTCAGTACTGAACCCAAACTGTTGATCGGCAGTGTAATTGAATCACTTCTGCTTGGGCATTTATGTATGCATGCATCAAATACAGTATTATTTCCTCTCAAGGTTTCATCCTTATATATGTAAACATCTCAGAACAAAGCATTGACACCCGAATTGAAATCGTTCATCAACATCATCTTTTTCTTGCCTGTTTAGTTTATATGTTCGATCTTACATAAGCTGATTTGTATTCATCTAGTAGTTTGTGTCATTCAGTTTCATGGCCTGTTCTTACAGCCGTTCAGAAGAGCCGGACTGTACTATTGAGCTTTCTCAAGGGTTTCCATCATGCTTCTTAAAGGAGATTAAGAAGGTTTCCTCTGTGATGGCTTTGTGCTTGCTCCTGCCAATATAATCCTAAAACCCTGCAAAGCTGTGTTGCTGTGTGTAAAACACAACACATGCAGGCATAGAGGTGAGCTGAATTCAACACCAGTCAGCATTGGGTCTGTTTAAATGGGACATGTTGGGTTTTCTTCCCACTTAAAATGTGAGCACCAACAATTTCTTCACACTTTCTCTGACTTCATGCAAATGTCTGCTCCTGTGATTGGCTCAATGCAGTTCATGGGCGTGTCCGGACGCTGAATACTGAATAGGTGTTGATATGTAAATGTGGGTGTCATATGTTAATGAGTGTGATGTCATCCAATCGGTTTTGCACAGGCTTTTCTCTGTGCTCTCTTACATCTACAAGCATTATGTATTAAACTTAATGATTCACACATAACATGTATGTCTGATATTATTTACTAGCTTTACATCATGTCAGCACGATTAACAGATGACCTGCATAATGTTCAGTCATTGCTGGTTAACTTACAAATAAACTGGTTTGGTTTTTTGACCAGATTGAAATTGTTTGCACTGGTGAGAACTTTGCTGCGTTATTTTTTTTCTTGTCAGGGAAATAGGCTACAAAAATCTTTTTATTATTTTGTGTGCATATTGTAAAATAAGGGTTTGATTCATTTTAACAATAACTGTACATATTATTTGCCATTATTTACATCAGTATTTGTTATTGAAACTACGATGTCTTGATTCTCAGACTGTTCAAATGTTTAGGGTCTGTTCTATTATGATTATTATTAATGTATAAATTAAAAAGAGATTATTGCATGCATTTAATAATTGAGGATGCATTCAAGTGCTCAAAAGTGATGAAGACATACTGTTACAATTTTTTTTATTTCTAATAAATGCAGTTTTTTTTCACTTTCTCTTCATCAAAACAGTTTAGTTTCATTATTTTGAGTTTTTCTTCAAGGTACACTATCGTTCAAAAAGATATATATAGATTTTTTTAAATGCTCACCATAGTTTTTTTTTTTATTCAAAACAACAATTAAAACTTTAATTTAATTAGATTAATTTAAAAAATATATTTTAATGTATTATAGTTGTTTTCTATGTGACTATATAATAAAATGTAATTTATTTCTGTGATGCTCCGCTGTATTTTTCAGCATCATTCCTCCAGTCTTCAGTGTCACATGATCTTCAGAAATCATTCTGTTATACCGATTTGATGCTCAAGAAACATTTCTGATTATTATCAATGTTGAAAACAGTTTCATATTTTTTTGTGGAAACCATGCAACAATATTTTCAGTATTCTTTATTTGAAATTGAAATCTTTTATAACATTATAAATGTAGTTTATTGAATGCATTCTTGCTGATTAAAGAGCTTGATTTGAATGCCTAGGAAGCACTAATGCGTCTCTCTGATGTGTCTCTTCGTGTGTAGTTTGGTTTGTTTGGGCCGCGAGCGCTGGGCAGAGCTGTGCACGCAGCCACCGCCGACGGCCCGGGCCTCAGCAAGGCCGAGTTCATGGAGAAGGTGCGGCAAAGCAACGAGGCCTGCCAGCTGGGAGACTTCCAGACGGCCGTGAAGCTGTACGGAGAAGCCCTGCGCGCCGACCCGCAGAACTGCATCCTGTACAGCAACCGCTCGGCCGCCCACCTCAAACTGGGCCAGTACCAGACCGCCCTGGACGACGCAGTCAAGGCCCGCCTCCTTAACCCTAAATGGCCGAAGGTGAGTGTGTGGGCGGGGCTTCGTGTTTTTATTCCAGATGAAGACGTCCTTCGTTCTTCATGTTCTCTGTACTGTTTTTCCTCAGCTCAGAGATGCACAGATCATCGCTGGTTTCCGTTTGTTTGTTTGATCTTTTAGCATTCACTGCAGGTACAGCGAGCCGAGAGCTTGAGGTTTTGCCAAATCGCCTCTTTGCTTAACATTTCTCAGCTGTGCACTCGCAGCAGAACATCACGGCAAAGTCAGCGTCTGAAAAACGATCGCAGTAGTGGCCTTGCAAGCAAAAGGGCACGCTGTGATAGACTTGCTAACAAACAACACTGCCATTTATTCCTATATGCTCTCTTACAGCTACTAAATATTAAACTAGATTAATTATATAGAGAGAATTTGATCAGGTGGATTCAGATTCTGACATAGTTCCCACAAAATGTGTTTAACTGGATGATATTTGGCCATATTGAGATTATTAGCATTGGGAGCCTTTCTGTTATTTTTATTCTTTTTTTGTGCATATTATTAGGCAAAGTAAGTGTTTGATTCATTATAGCAGTTAATGTATGATTTCGATTTGAAATGAATTATGTTCTTTTGAACTTTCTATTCAAGAATCCTGGTATAAATGGTATCATAGTTTCCAGCATGATAACAAATATTAACAAATAATAACAAATATTTCTTGAGCAGCAAATCAGAATATTAGAATTATTTGTGAATGATCATGTGACTCTGAGGACTAAAAAAATTCAGCTTTGGACACAGGAATAAATTATGTTTTAGAATATTATTCAAATAGAAACCACTTATTTTAAATTGTTAAAATATTTCAGAATATTACTAATTTAACTGTATTTTTGATCAAATAAATGCAGCCTTTGTGATCAGAAGAGATGTATTCCCCCCCAAACTTTTGAACAATACTGTATTAAGTCCTTATGTCTCATATAGGATTTTTGTAGCCCAATGGTTAGTTCTGTGCTGCTAAAAGAAGTGTTGCAGGTTCAATTTTAACTAGCTGTGAACAAAATAACAGTAGAGTTGTTATTATCCTGCTCATATCTGGTGACTTCAGTGTTCGTAAATATGTACTGCACCTCATATTAGTGTATTGCAAGTCAATTCATTTTATTAAAAATGCACTTTTAACAATACAGATTGTGTCGAAGCAGCTTGACGGTATCAAATAGCGTGTCAGTGCAAAAGCACAACAGTGAACACCCAACACAAGTTGTTTCGGATACAAATGTCAGCCAGCATATTTATATTCTAACAGTTTAGGTTGTTTGTCGAAATCGAGTTTTTGTTCTACTTTGAACCGGCCGACCCACACACATGTGTGCAATCTTCACAGCTCTACTCGTAAGTATTTTGTTATCACGCAAACATGTTGGCTTTAATAAGAGCTGAGGTTATTAAAATGGTCTTTTTCTCATCCGTAAACCGCCTCAATGCTCTGAGAGAAGAGCGTTTTGCGCAGACGTGAGTGGTACTTGGGTTTGGTCTCGCTCTGACCACACAGTCCTCTCCTCCCCGGCCCAAAGCACATGTGGCAAAACCCAAAGCCAGCGAGGAACGTTAACCTCTGCGTGCATAGCTGCCCGTCTTTTGGTTTGCTGCATAGAGGCGGGACTTTCTCCTTTGGCACAAGAGAAAAGGGCAGAAACATGGGTTCCATTTTACTCAACCAAAATGTGTGAAATTGTTGTCTTTATGAGCAGCGGGCTCCTCTGAGGCCCGACGGGGAGTTTTCCAAATAACCAGCACCATCTAGCCGAGGAAGATTTGTGGGAGCCAGCAGACAGCGATCACCGTATCAGAGAGACTGTGCTTCCTGTTGGAGCAGAATAGGAGGAAGTAGTGGGTGTGGGGCCGAACTGCTGTGTTGTTGTGGAAATCCTGGACGGGTTCAACGGCAAACTTGTGCTGCGAGGACAATAACTGCAATAACAGCAACATTCCACCGACTTTACAGGCCTGAAAAACAGTGCAGATTTGCCCCGTTACGCACATGTGGAGCGTTTCTGCCAAAAGTCTCATAAAAAACACAATTAAACAAACAAATGTGAAGTTGCGACATTGCCCAGAAGAAAACTTTAGCGTCTCTTTCATATTTCGGAGACTTAATGGAGTCTAAACTTCGTCTCAGATGTTTCTTCAGTAAATTGAATTATTCAGTTCAATGGAAATAAAAAGTAAAAATGGATTGAAATTATGCAATTGTTCATTAAGAGTAAAAATATAGCTATACATCAAAGCGATGTTCAATCTGTCCTAGTATTTGATTTGTAGTTCTCTGATTGGTTAGGCAAAGGCTTTTTTTTTTTTTTTTAAGAAATTAATTCTTTTTTGGAACCAGGATGCAATAAATTGATCAAAAGTCACAGTAAAGACATTTATCATGTTACAAATAAACGCTGTTTTTTGCAATGTTCTGTTCATCAAAAGTTCGAAAAATTCCTTGTCTCCATAAAATTATTAAAAAGCAACTGTTTTCAACATGGACAATAAGAAATGTTTCATTAGCAGCAGATTTCTGAAGATCATGTGACACTGAAGACTGGAGTAATGATGCTAAAAAAATCAGCTTTACATCACCGCAATAAATTACATTTTAAAATGTATTCAATTAGAAATTAGTTATTTTGATTTGCAATAATATTTTACAATATTACGGTTATACTGTATTTTCGATCAAATAAATGCAGGCTTGGTGAACATAAAATACTTATTTTAAAAGATCCTATCAACCCAAAACTTTTATTGATGCAATTTAATAGTCAGTTTTATCATATTCCATGGAAAAACCCAATGTCTGATTATTTATAAACAGCAGTACACCTCTTCTTAACAAGAGGCATGATTTGAGCTATCACTGATTTAGATTGAATAATAAACCACAGTTGACTTCACACTTGATCTAATGAATGAGAAGTGTTTGTTTTTGTAATCTGGACTTGTTTACAGCTCTGGATCTCTCACTTACTGTATATGTCAGGAAAAAGACACTGTAGACATTAATATGGTGTTTCTGTTGGGGAACTTGTTCAATGAGCCAGTACTTCACATCTGACAGACAGAATGATAAACTGGTTGGAAGTCCTTGTGTTGATTGAAGGCTGTTGATGTTTTTGCTCTTCGTCACACACTCAGACGCTTCTCAAGCCTTTATGAGAGGCCACGGTGAGTGATGAATGTGAAGAGAAGGCAAATGAACGCAGACGAGCGTCGCTTCATCAGCATTCTCCTGCGAGAGCTCGAGGACGCTGAAAGACTGCATGGTTTGAAGTGTTTGTGCTCGTGGAGATGCAGATTCAGTATGTTTTCAGTTTACCTCTCATGATAAGAGGACTCTGTGTCAGAGCTGGGGGCTGTGACTAAAAAACACATTCAATATTGATTTTTTCCTTTCAGCCGTGTGATTGCTTTTGCAGCTTAGAATAGCATTTTATTCTTGTATTATGCTAATTGTTGTATTAAATATATACATATATTATAAAAAGGAATTAGAATTATTTATATTTATTATAAAAATATGAATAAATTCCAAAATGCCATAAATAACACCATCAAATTCAGTCACGTCATATAATTATTAGTAAATAGCAACGGAACATAGAAAGAAAAGATAATTTAATAATGAATAGTAAAATGAATATAGTATTTATTTGTTTGTGTGTATACGGTGTGTATATATATATATATATATATATATATATATATATATATATATACACACACACACACACACACACACACACACACACACTTCTATATTTTTTTATATACACACATATATGTCAAAATCATTAATATTTTATACTAAAATCTACAATTTTTAATAGAAAAAAAAAAAATCAATTGTGTGTGTTTGTAATTGTTTTTGCTATTGTATGCTGTTATTCATTAATAGTATTCAGTGAATTCAGTCATTGGACCAGCTTTTATGGTCTCTTTTCAGTGTTTGAAGAGTAAAATATGATTTGTTTTTCACACCTATTCATTAAATGGATTTTAAAGAAAAAAAAGGAAGAGAAATGTATAAATTATGCATCAGTATAACTGTGTATATAGTAATAAATAACAATATATCCCAGGAACATTTTAAAGCATGCTAATTACCATAAGTGATGAAGCTAATGAATCATTGAACCCGATCATTGAAACATTGAAATTTGGTGAGATCTTAAGGAAACATAATGGCCAAATAAAAAATTATTTTGTTTCTGTAACGAATGAATGCTGCATATTTGGTAAATATTCAACGCCCTGCTCAGCCGTAGTATCAGTACCTGAGTGCTGTGTGTACTGCAGTGCAGTGGAGTGAAGATGCATGGAGGTGACGTGCAGGGAAGGGTCATAGCAGTCGTCACGGCGGGGTCGCCAGCTGAGCTCGGCTTTAATTAAGACTCAATAACAGCGGCTGCTCTGAGAAGGCTATTTACTTCTGTCAGCGCTGACCACCCCTCCTCCTCTTCCCAGCTGAGCATAGATGTCCATGTTGGCACAACAGCATGTTTTGCCCCTTTAGAGGGCCCATGGGAAGGAGAAAACTGTGGGAGCAGCGCTGTGCATCCAAACACGTGCAACTGCGACACAAAAACACGCTGAAAGACCTTGCAGTCGCTCGCTATTGTTTTTGCAGGGTTTTAGTCTTTATCCTTTTAAATGCACTTTTTATCTCTTTGTCATTTAGATCGGGCATTTTGGGTTGAAAGCGTTTTTCTGAGAGGAAGTCCTAGACTTTTTTTTCTCGCATTCCCTGCATGTAATCCCTTTTCTTGAAAAAGTCCCAGGCACTGTTTCATTCTGTGCGGTTGCTAGGCAGTGGTTTTCGAACTTGCAAGCACTCAGGTACGCGAGGACTGGAGAGTCTCACACCTGGATGTTTCTCTGGGGGGCTGTTGCGACTTCAAAGGGACGATAATTCATGCAGATTCGCCCTGACCATCTTTATTTCTTAAATCTGATTGCGTCCGTTCTGTTCACAGGCATCGCGCTGATCAAAGACAGAATTCATGGACCATGTTGTTTAAACATAGACTGAGGGATTATGCATGAACTGGTGTATGAATGCAAATTCAAAGCATGCAATGACTTACAATTTTCAGATCAGTACACCACGGGATGACTGATGCTGCTCACCTATTTTGAAGCACAAATGGATGTCATATTGTAAAGATGCTTTGATAAAGGCCTTGGTGATCCACCCATCCATCCATCCATCCATACATTGTCTTTTATTGTTCTATTTAATACTCTAACTATCATTTAGTCTCTCTATGACTATCTTTTGTTGCTCTGTCTTTCGCACAGTTGCTCTATCACTCCATCTATCATTTTAACTCTCCATCTGTCGCTCTATTTAATTCTATATTGTTTTGACGCTCTGTCTGTCGCTCTATTTAATGCTATATCGTTTGTCCCTCTATCTGTCGTTCTATTTAATGCTATATCGTTTTGTCACTTTATCTGTCGCTCTATTTAACGCTATGTTGTTTTGTTGCTCTATCTGTCGCTCTATCACTCCATCTATAATTTTTTCATTCTATCACTCAATTATTTTGTCGCTCTCTCTATTGCTCTATCGCTCTATCTGTTGCTCTATTGTTTTGTCACTTTATATGTTGCTTGTTACAAGTTGTTACAAGTTCCATCATTACCAGTAGAGTTTAATGAAGCTTGCAATCATAGTTAGCTAATCATGCTTTTGTAAAACACACCCATTTTAAATCGCTCTATCCATCCCTCTATTATCATCTGTCTATCATTCTGTCTATCTATTGTTCTGTTGCTCTAGCAATCAATTTCTCTGTCACGCTATCTATCTATTACTCTATCAATCTGTGGCTATAGCTTTGTCAATCTATCATTCTGTCTGTTACTCAAGTCTGTTGCTCTGTAAGTCTATAATTCTGTTCCTGATCTGTCACTCTATCTATCATTTTGTCATTCTGTTGCTCTATTGTTCTATTGCCCTATCTATCGCTCTATCTGTTTTTCTTTTTTCTCTCTATCTGTTGCTCTGTCTATCATTCTATATATCACTCTATCTATAGCTCTACCTCTGTGTCTATCTGTCAGTCTATCTATCATTCTGTCTGTTACTCCATCTGTTGTTCCGGCTAACTATCTTTCTGTTGCTTTATCTAATAATCTGTCTATCTATTGCTTTATCATATCAGTCTTTCATTCTATATTTCGCTCAATTGTTCTATTGTTCAGTCATTCTGTCTCTATCATTCTGTCCATCCATTGTTATGTCATTCTAACTTTTTGTCTGTTGATCTGTCTATCTACCTCTACTTGTCTTAGTGTTCAGAAAACTTCAGAATCATGGTGAAATTCCAGTAATGCACAGCTTTTTATAAATGCATTTTAGTCTACTGGTTTCTGCAGCAGTGTTTCAATCAACGATCATTATGTCGTAAAACATGAGAAGTTGTCTGGTCTTTTATATGAAGGAAATTCCATTTAGATCACAGAATTGACATAGACAGAGAGGACCTGTCTTGTGTTTTAAAATCAAAGCACCTTATGCAATCGAAACGTCCCTCCTGAAAGTCTTGATTCATTGTTGTGAGTCTGGGAAGATCTTTAGGCTGTCTCTTCTCCTCTCTAGATGCCAAAGAAACAGCCCACAGGGCCGTCTTCCCATGTTGCACTGCGCTCGAGCTTCTCTTGACGTCCTTGGCACCCTGTTCTTATAAAGCAATATTCAGACCACACCGTAATCTTCTCCTCAGAGAAGCTCGCTGAAAAGGGGGCTCAGCGTTAATGACACACAAGCATGACATATACTGCATTAAAACACACTGCCTCAAATCTCCAGAGATCTAGTTATGATTTACAGCGGTACATTTAAATTCAGGTCATGCTGAATAGGGATGTGAAAAATCATTCTAGTCGCTAAGTTGACTAGTTGAACTTAGAATTAGGCTGATATAAATACATTAATAATTATAAAATTGTTGTTATTACTGATACTACTAAGAATATTAAATACATTTTTTTTTTTTATAAAATTCACTGAAAAAGGAATATTAAAGAAAAATAGTAAAACAATAGTAATATTTACAGTACAACTGTAGAAAAGTGAAAAACTTATATTTATTATTATTATTATTATTATTATTATTTTAAAATACTTCTTTTTCAGTCAAATTGTGCAGCACAAATAAGCACAGAAAACCTGGAAAATTTTATCTTAAATCTCAATCACAATCTTTATCAGAAAAATCATGAATTTTAAATATTTTTTATTACAATAATATTTTAATAATAACAACACTATTATATCTTATTATTACTGTATTACTAAAAAAGAAATACTAGTATAATATTCCGTGGTAAAAATTAATAATTAAAATAATAATAATATATACTTTTTCTACACTCTCTTTTTCAATTGTACTGTAAAAATAATTGTTATTATCACATTTTCAGTGTATCTTAAATGCAGTGTTTATTTTTATTTATTTAAATATTTATCTATCATGCAGCCCTTTGGTTAACCATTAGATATTGAACATCTAAATCATTTTCATTGCACTAAACTATCGGATGGGTTGAGACCTGCGGATTATATGTAATTACAGTAAGGTTGCTCACAGCAGGTGATTTTCTCAAAGTCTCTAGTTTTTCTGAGTTTGTTACTGCAGTGCTTTGATGGCGCTGCTTTAAAGGGAATTAATTTGAAGGGTTTTCAGAGACTATCAGCATGTTAAAAGCTCTTCTAAGAAGTTTTAAAAGAAAAAGCACCACCATTAAAATTAAGGTAAAATCTAGATAAAATAGACTTGACCCATCCTGCTTCATTTTTGAGCTGTTTGTTGTTCACTGAAGCTGTTTGAAACTACATATTGTTTTCAGGTTCACGGGCCAGGAACAGTCACTTACAATATCTATTCAAGCTCTGAAAATATCATCATAAGCTTTGGATTTCAGTTCTTCTCCGCGTTTCATTCTGCTCCCTTTTTTCCCATTGCATTTCTCTTGTTCAGTTTACATATTCACAAAGAGGCCCTGAAGTGCTGCGCTGGATGAATAAACTAAAACAGTTCAGGCTTTTGAATTGACTATGTTTGTGCGAGTTCTCGGCCCCTTTCATGTTAATAGGGCCCTCAAGGCCGAAAGTGTCCCATAAGCCACTGCTTTGCAGACTTTGTGTCCTCTCGTGCAGTTTAACATGCAGTGCTGGCGCTTGACATCATGAATGAGTGAAGCGGCTCTCAGATTCTTTCTAAGAGAGGAATTACTCCATCACAGCTGCTTAAAAGCGTCTTTGAGACGAAGCCAAGCATTTAGAAGGTGTTTCATTGTTTTTAGAAGGATGTGAACACGTCTGGTTTGCTCATATGAATGTCACTCGTGGCTAGCTGTGTCGTGTAGAGAATGCATTCATGCCGCTTTGGTGGCTGTGTCTTGTTATGTGTATTATTGATATGTAATGGGAGATTATACAGTGATGTTCAGTTCATGTTGTACTCTTACAGTTGTAAGAATTAAACTAGTCTACTAGGGTGAATCTCAAAAAACCTGTGAAAAATGTTTTTTTTCTTCTTTCTCGCACTCACATTCAACATGTTGAAGATTAAAATCTTAAAGATAATTTTTTTTTAACTGTATATATTATTAAATTATGTCTGTTTTAGGGTCAAGTGTATTAACGTAATGGTAATTAACCACATTTTTTATTTCAGTATTTGTATTTGTATCAGGGTTATTATAGTTAAAAATCATTTTTAAACAATACAATTATAAAATAAAATATAAATATTTACTCAAACTTATTTTGTAGTTAGTTGCCAATTATTATAATTTTTTTTTTCAGCATTTTCATTTTTTTTAATTAAACTGAAACTGGAAAAAACTAATAAAAATGACAAAAACAAAAAATGACAATAATAAAATTAAATGGAAAAATTCAAGTATAAAAATAATATTAACTATTATAATTGTATATAAATAATACTATAACTAAATGTATCTTTACTGATTTAATATATGGTAAAATCAATAACATTATGGTTATTCTTGTACTGTACAGCAGTAAATATATTACAATAAATCTAATGAGAGTCACTATTGAGACTAATACAAATATATAGATTCGACATGTTTGTTTTTGTTAAAAGTGAGTTCATCCCATAGGCGTAATGTGTTTATACTGTACAAACTGTATATTCTGTGGCCCTACACCAATCCTACACCTAACCCTAACCCTCACAGGAAACTTTTTTTTTGTGTGCATTTTTGTGCATTTTTACTTTCTCAAAAAACTCATTCTGTATGGTTTATAAGCGTTTTGAAAAATTGGGCACATGGGTTATGTCCTCATAAGTCACCCTCTCCTTGTATTACCTGTGTCATACCCATGTCATTATACAGAGTTGTGTCCTGATATGACACAAAAAGATCTGCACTTCCGGAAGTGAACAGCAGAGGGAAGCATGGGCGCATCCTTAAGGACAACACGCTGTTCTTATTACAGCAGAGTCTAGAGAAAAGTTTTTGGAGATCTCAGTAGATGTGACTGCAGTGGATGAGATCATATCAGACGTTCTGGCAGTGAAGTATCAGAGCTGTAGTTATGGCTCTCTTCTCAAACCCCACCCGTATCCACAACTTTCCACAAACAGGTTACATGCGTGTTATATGGCTCCTATAAAGGTCATTGTAATAACTCCACTTATGGTAAGCGTAATTAGCTAGTGTTTAGAGTTTATCCCGTACTCAACCACTAATACCTTTTACTGCCATCGTGAAAGTGAAACGTTAAAGCGTTTGCTAATTAAAAACATAAAGCCGCTGTGCCCCGCTCCAGTGATTTGACCGTAATCTCTGTGTTTTGAAATATTCTTCTGCTCAACTGCCCTGAAATAGTCAATGCCTTTCAATTATCAGAGAACAAAGAAACACGGGGTTCAAAGTTCTCTGCTAAAGCCGGATTCAGGATTGTCTCGTTACTGTAAAGCATCGTTACACGTATCTGAGATCTTAGAGCGGGTCACATGCAGATGAGAGTTGAGGGCCGCATCACATGACTATTTGTCTCACTGCTTTATCCAAATTAGTTCGACGTCTCCTCCTGATCCTTCAAAAGATCCTGCTACTTTTTCCTTTAGAAATGTTCACACACACACACACACACACACACACACACTGGATTTTCAGAAACATTCTTGGTGTTCCTTTATTTATTTATTTTTTTATATCTAATTATTTCTAAATATTTAAAACAAAACATGTTATATTGCCATTATTTTTCTTTATTATTTGTATGTATAAAATTATGTCGAAATTTTTAATAATAAAATTATTTAAATAAAATAATTATTCAGAAATATTTATTTATATTATACTATTATACAATTTCTAATACTAATCTCTCAATAATTCAAACAAAAAAAGTATTTATTTATTTTAAATAGTTATGTATAACTAACTAAATAACTGATAATCAATTCATACCTTTATATGTGCTACATATATATTTTTCGTTCTGTTAGTAATTTTTCTTTTCTTTTTTAAAATTCCATTAACAAAAGCCACACTGTAAAAAATGACTGTGATTTTTAACGGTAAGAAACTGTAAAAATGTAAAAGTACAAACCTGTTAAACGGTTACCGGTAAGTTCCTTTAATTTACAGGGAAAAACCGTAAACTGACATTCCCAGAATTCTCTGCGTTGCATTTCAAATTTAGTTTGATTTTGATGTTTTTTTTCTTTTAAATATCTATGTTTTTCTTTGTTTTTTTCTTATCTCTAATCTTTATTAGGGTTGTAAGTTACGTATAATGTTGTTAAATGAATGTTTATTGCATATTTCAGTTTAATGTCTCTCACCATGATGGTGTTTAGTGTTTGTTTGAATGATACTGTGCATCTTCTATATATGTCATTTTTTAAAAGCTGCTTGTGATGTGCTTTGGTTCATCATGTGACTTTCTCATCACCACCTGCATTTGGTGCTTATCAGGTACAAAACAGATTTCAGTACTTCAGTAAGTAGGTATATTAACATTATATCAGTTAATGAAATTACGGTATTTAACTGTAAATATAAGACAAAACCATAAAAGCTAAAATGTCGTTACCGTATTTTTAAAGGTAGAATTACAGTATTGAACCACAGCTGTCATTTTTTTTTACCATAAATTTTACAGCTTTATTTTTACAGTGCAGTCTTTAATGACATCATCGTCCAGGACGTGACATCATTTTAGAGGGAAAACAGCAGCACAATCATCAGTATTTGATGAGTTATATGATTTCTTGTCAATCATCAAGTTACAATGAATGCATTTCAAGTGTTTCAGTTTAACCAGGGCAGATTTCTGAAGCCACTTTTATAAAAATCCGCCACTAAATTACATAATAATTTTCTTGCAGTTCAAAAGGTTGAGCATAACAGGAATGACCCAGTGCATAATCTCTGCAAATTCACCGCTCAAGCGAGTAATTCCACAATCCCGTCGTTCTCTGGGGGCTTTACAATGGCCTGCTTTTAGAAGGAAATGGAGCCGTTGCCTTTTGCTGCTTTAAAGTGTTCACTCCTAAAGCTCACAACTTGATTCTGAAAGCAGCTCATGTGACACTTAACGCATTATTGTGCTCGGATTGCGCCACGGATCCATTTGTTGAGTTTAAATGAGGGAGGCGACGATGTGGACCCAAATGTAAATATTTTTTGTGAAACATATGTTCCCCCTTGTGTTGCGTTTAACCGATTGTCAATAAAAAGCAGTTCAGGGCTGCTGGAGGGACGTGTTTTATGTTTTATTTACTACAGGATTTTGTTGTTGTAGCTGTATTTACAAAGTTTAACAAACACAAAATATATCACATTTTATGGAAAAATATAAAATAAACTGTCAAATTATTATACATTATTTTAAATTATCATTGTTATTGCATTGAGCCGTGAGTGAATATCAATGTTTACTATGGGATTTTATTTATGTAGCTTTATTTAAAAAGTTTTAAGGTGATGATCATACTTAGTGAAGCATTAGAATGATTATATATATATATATATATTTGTTTTATTCAATAAATAAGTAATATAAAATGATGCATTTCTGCTTTAATGGGTAAACAAATAAATTAAATCTGAAAAGATTAAATAAATACTGAAAGGCATTTGAATGATTTATTTATAAATGTGTATAAAATTATTAATTGTAAAAAAAAATGTATCTGTGTAAAAACATTAGTTATTATTATTATTAATTATTATATTGTGAAGTAAAAAAAGTTAGCTTGAATGCACTATATATACATATATATATGAGCTCTGAGTGAATATTAACGGTTACTACAAGAGTTTGTTACAAGGTATGTATAAATAAATGAACGTATTCACATGAAATAATGGTGTTTCTTTTGTTAATTTATGTAATTAATAATGATGACGGGAGATCTGAGAGACTTTTTGGACAAAGGACTAAACGATCCAATCTTTCTCTTTGTCAGACGGACATGAAATTGATGGTTTATCTTTCTTCTAAATGGTTGCTATCAATCTGGCTCTTTCTAGTTTGACGTGGAGATGTTGTTACGCTGCAGCTCGTCTCCTATTGGGTGAGGGGTCAATATGCAAATGAGGTTTTGACAGACAAGGGCAGTGGATATCAGTGATGCTTTTAGGCAGATGGACAAACATGTCTGTCTCTGGAGTGAGTGTGATGCTGGGAACAAGGTCACAGATATATCTCATCTGAATAACACATGATAAGACTTGAGCAGCTTGTGAGTATTTGAGTTAAAATCAACATGAACTTAACTTTAACACATTTACTTTCTTCATTTATTCATGTCTGCAGTCTAATTAAACATGATTTATCCAATCCAAATATAGTAACTTTCTCCACTTTTGAAAATCATACAGTACGCCACAAATTACATTAAACAATTATGTCACAGCTTAACATGTCCAATGTAGAAATTAATCATGTTATGGAAGTTAAATGTATTAGAAATGCGATTTCATGTTGTTTTTATATATGACAAATCATAATAACCAATAAATTCAAAGCCAACATCCAGCATTAATTATTTCATAAGTTTATTTCAGAAATTAGTCATATTTTGGAAGTTATATACTGACGAGCCATTTTCATGTTGTTTTTAAGGCTGTATAATGTATGACAAACTATATTAACCAATAATATCACAGCTTAACATGTTTCCGTCCAATCAAATCCAATTGAAAAATGGAAGTCCCAGGATTGTTTAGCTAGATTTCCAAGTTTCTTTCAGAAATGAATTACATCATGAAATTTGAACATAATACATATCCTACTTCATGTTGTTTTAAAGCCACATC